>NC_012877.2:25630980-25795233 GCF_000003195.3 Sorghum bicolor
AAGTGGTTTTGCTTTGATCATCGGGATGGATCGGGATCTGGTGATACCCTGAATATCCAACTAAGAAACATAAGAATGAATGGTTCGCTAATCGCTCTAGCATCTCATCTATGAAAGGTAAAGGAAAATGATCCTTTCTCATGGCTTTGTTCAGTTTTCTATAGTCTATGCACATCCTCCATCCTGTTGTTGACGGTTCTTAAGTATCAACTTTAATTATCAAATAAAAAAGAAAAAGGACCAATATGCAAACAACACTTAGAATTAGGGTTTGATCTGACAGAATTCCACGAGTTTTGTTGTTTATCTGTTTCTGCAGGGGGTTATCAGGAAATAAGGAAGAAAGGCCCACATGTCGGGATTACATAGAGATATCAACGCACCGCGCAATTTTCTACCATCTAGAAGACTCTAGAAGCCACGGGAACAAAGCGGAGGCTGAAAGGGGCCTGGCCCAGGGCGCCCGCCCTGAGGACCAGGGCGCCCGCCCCCCTCTGGACTTCAATCAGGACTCTGTTTGCGGACGATGCTCCACCGACCTAAAGGATCAAGGATTACCGTCCAATCAATGTCGGTTTGATCCAATGGCTCACGTTCACTTGAGGGGACTATAAAACCAGACCCCGTAGCCCCTGGAGGAGACAAGTTCATCATAGAGTTGAGAGGAGCCCTCGAAGGAAAACCTCTCCTCTAAATAAAATTTCTTTTTAGGCTTAGCAACCAATGTGAGTAGAAATAGATCTTCTAGTTTCTACTAGATTGAGAGAGATAGAGTGGAGGTGTAGATCGGAGGAAGCCCGACCTGTCGGTGTCTACTCCGAGCTTGTACATGCGGGATCAAGTTCTCCTAACCCGAAGCTTGCTCCTAGGATTCTTCAGTATTTTGACTTCTAAATTCTAGTAAGTTCTTGTTTTATTGTTCTTTGGTTTATGAGTTTACTTTAATCTCTTCGCGTAGAGTTTAGAGTAATCATCTCTAGCGTAGACGTGGTGTTTGGGCTAGGTTATTCATAGATATTCCCTGACTAGCTAGATCGTGGTATTAGCGAGGAATGTGACATTTCCGAGTTACCTTTGTAGACCATATCTCGTTAGCAGGAAGGATAGGGTTTATAGGTGCGGGTTGAACATCCTCTGTGGTGTCTAGATTCCGTTATCCTCCCCAACAGAACAGTAGATCATCCTTACCAAGGTTAGAAGGAGATTACAGTTGTAGTCTTCTCTATTTATCACTCACATCGAGAAACATTCTTTGTAGCCTAAAGGTTAGTAGTAATAGACCGGGTTAGTCAGATGCACTCTTTCTCCTAGTGGTAAAAAAATAAATACGATACTCTAGATAACCTCTCGGGTGAAGTGCTCACCGATATCCGTGCGCTTGCGGATCAATTCCTTATTGCGTTCCCAAATATCAACAAGCATTTCTGGCGCCGTTGCCGGGGAGAAAGATGGTTTGCTGAGATAACCTTGAGTCTTACTACTAGCTTGTATCTATACTTTTATCTTTTCTTATCTTTTATATTCTTTATCTATTTTCTTTACTCTTACCTTATGGAAAACCAAGATTCTAAATCAATCTACCAATTTGCAACACCTTCTGAAACTGACCTCTTACCATGGGAGTCATCACAACCTATCCAAACATCCTAGTATAGGTTAAGTTCTAGGTTGATTGCCATGATTCAAAACCTATCTTTTTCGGGAAAGGAAGACGTAAACCCTTACCTTCATATTAGAGATTTTGAGCAAACATGTGATTGTCTTCGCATTGAAGGCATTTCTGATAAAACTTTACGTTGGAAGCTTTTTCCTTTTTCTTTAAGGGGAGAAGCTAGACAATGGTACAGTCAGAAGGTAAGTCAACAACGAGGTGAATGGGGAGTTTTCCGAGCCAACTTTTGTCTAGATTTTTATTCCCTCGACCATATCGGCGACCTTAGAATCGAAGTCCTATCTTTTAAACAAAAAGATAATGAAACTTTGGGAAAATCCTAGAAACGTTTTTCTGATCTTTTAGAATCTGGTCCAAACCTTAATCTTGAAGACCCTGTTCTTTTATTTCACTTTTTTCGAGGTCTTCAGAAAGATCATAAAAAATGCTACATACAATGTCTAGAGGTTATTTCTTTCGCGTCCCTACTGATGAAGCTAGAGTGATCCTAGATAGAATCCTAGAAGCTGAGATGGATAATGCCCTTTATGATGAAACCCACGAAGCCAAAGTAGACACCCTGCCAAATTCTTCATCTACTTTAGCTATCCCAAGTTCTGAGCCACAAAAGGAAGAAATTCCACCACCGGATTTCATGCTGGATATAGAATCTGATCTTTTTGCCGATTTTGGAAACATTTCAAACTACCATTCTATTAACAGACCCCAAAACGGCCAGTTTAGCATTTGTTTACCAACTGAATTTCAATTGAGAGAGTTTATCTCAGTCATGAGTAGCGAGTGGTTGGAGGAATCAGAGCTTTCCTCTGATGTGATCCGTTTGGACACACCCTCTATAACTATACGCTATGCTTATGATTCTGATCGATTTGATGCTCTCTATAATCCTGTTGTGGGGATCAACATCATGTTTGAATCTTTTTGCACTTAAATTATTTAAAAATCTTGTCTTAACCCCCACAACAAAGGTCATAAAGGAATCTTCGGGACGATTAGTCCCCAATCTTGGAATTATTACTGTCCTACCTCTTACGATAGAAGGCTCCATGGTTCATTTGAACTTTTATATCTTTGATACATGGGACTTCGACCTGTTGATAGGACAACCTTTTAGAAGACTCCTTTATGAAGGTCATACTAGAAAGCTACACATTTCTTTTAAGAAAACCTTTAAATTTTCAATAACAATTTCACACTCCTTAAATAATAAGGCCGAGTCATATCTTTTACCTGATCCTATGGAGGAGGTAAAGGCTGCTTCTCTAGAGCTTTTAGATGAACCAGACTTAGAAGACGAAACTCCTTTCTTCACAGAAGAAGAAGCTGAACCTTCTGAACCTGAACCCTTAGATGAGTTTGCAGAAACACCTAGACCTCCCATAGAGCTTAAAACTTTACCACCCGGTCTTATCTATGCTTTCCTAAACAATAATCCAGAGTTTCCTGTGATCATTAGTGATAAACTCACTCAAGAGCAAACTCTACGATTAATGACCATTCTTGAGAAACATCACTCAGTTTTCGGCTACTCACTCCAAGATCTTACAGGAATCAGTCCTATGATTTGTACCCATCGTATTCCAACAGATCCTTCTGTTTCACCTTCTCGAGAGCCCCAACATAGACTTAACAACACTATGAGAGAGGTAGTTAAAAAGGAAGTTATAAATTTGCTACATGCAGGGATTATATATCCTGTGCCGCACAGTGAGTGGGTGAGCCCAGTTCAAGTTGTGCCTAAAAAGGGAGGCATGACTGTTATTATGAATGAAAAGAACGAGCTAATTCCGCAACGCACCGTCACAGGATGGCGGATGTGCATAGACTATAGAAAACTAAACAAAGCCACGAGAAAGGATCATTTTCCTTTACCTTTCATAGATGAGATGCTAGAGCAATTAGCGAACCATTCGTTCTTCTGATTTTTAGATGGATATTCAGGGTATCATCAGATCCCGATCCATCCTGATGATCAAAGCAAAACCACTTTTACATGCCCATACGGAACTTATGCTTACCAGAGAATGTCTTTTGGGTTATGTAATGCACCAGCTTCTTTTCAAAGATGCATGATGTCTATATTTTCGGATATGATTGAAGAGATTATGGAAGTTTTCATGGATGATTTCTCTGCTTATGGAAAAAATTTTGATAGTTGTCTTGAAAACTTAGACAAGGTTTTGCAAAGATGTGAAGAAAAGCACTTAGTCCTTAATTGGGAAAAATGTCATTTTATGGTTAGGGAAGGAATAGTGCTGGGACACCTAGTGTCTTAAAGAGGTATTGAGGTAGACAAAGCTAAAATTGAAGTAATTGAACAACTACCTCCACCTGTGAATATAAAAGGAATTCGAAGCTTTCTTGGCCATGCTGGTTTTTATCGCAGATTCATAAAAGATTTTTCATTCATTGCTAGACCACTTACTCTTTTGCTTGCCAAGGATGCTCCTTTCAAATTTGATGATGCATGTCTAACATCTTTCAATTTATTAAAGAAAGCACTCATCTCTGCACCAATCATTCAACCCCCTGATTGGTCGTTACCTTTTGAAATTATGTGTGAAGCTAGTGATTATGCTGTGGGGGCAGTTTTGGGACAAACTAAAAATAAGAAGCATCATGCAATTGCTTATGCCAGTAAAACTTTGACAGGAGCCCAACTTAATTATGCCACCGCTGAAAAAGAGCTTCTGGCTGTTGTCTTTGCCATTGATAAATTTATATCTTATTTAGTTGGAGCTAAAATAATTGTTTACACTAATCATGCTGCACTAAAATATTTGCTCACTAAAAAAGATGCTAAACCTCGCCTGATTAGATGGATCTTAATACTCCAAGAATTTGACTTAGAAATAAAAGATAAAAAGGGAGTAGAAAATTCTGTTGCTGATCACTTGTCTAGAATGTATTTTAAGAGTCCATAGGAAACCCCCATCAATGATTCACTCTAGGACGACATGCTCTATAGGATTAACAGGTCTGACCCCTGGTATGGAGATATTGTTAATTTTAATGGTTTCAGGGTATGTACCACCAGGAGCAAACAAGAAGAAGCTTATTCAAGAAAGTCGTTCACATATATGGGTTGAGCCATACCTCTTCCGGGTATGCTCTGATGGCTTACTCAGGAGATGTGTGACCACTGAGGAAGGATGGAAGATCATCGACAGATGTCATTCATAACCATATGGAGGTCACTATGGAGCATTCCATACACATTCAAAGATCTGGCAGTGTGGATTCTACTGGCCTACAATGTATGAAGACACAAAGCAATATATCAGAAGATGTGGGCCATGTCAAAGGCACGGAAACATAAACACAAGGGATGCCATGCCACTCACCAACAACCTTCAGATTGAGCTCTTTGATGTTTGGGGAATAGACTACATGGGTCCATTTCCTCCATCAAAGAAGTGTGAGTACATCTTGGTGGCAGTTGACTACGTCTCTAAGTGGGTAGAAGCATTACCTTGCAAGCATGCCGACAACATCAGTTCAAAGAGGATGTTTGAAGAAATTATATTTCCAAGATTTGGAGTTCCCAGAGTAGTGATAAGTGATGGAGGGGCACACTTCATCGACAAACGCTTCAAGCAATATCTATCAAAACATGGAATCCGTCACAACGTCGCTACCCCCTATCATCCTCAGACAAGTGGCCAAGCAGAGACTTCCAACAAGCAAATCGAGAATATTCTTCAGAATACAGTAAATGAAATGGGAACGACATGGAAAGACAAGTTACCCGATGCACTCTGGACATACTAGACAGCATACAAGACCCCAGTTGGAATGTCTCCATACCAATTGGTGTACGAGAAGACTTGCCACCTACCTGTTGAACTAGAGTTCAAAGCACATTGGGCCATAAGGAGATGGAATATGGACCTAGATGTCACTGGAGATCATAGAAGAATACAACTATCAGAATTGGAAGAATGGCGAGAGAAAGCATATCACAACTCGAAGATCTACAAAGAAAGAGTCAAAAGGTGGCATGACAAGTGGATCAAGAAGAAGGAGTTCGCACCCGGAGATAAGGTATTACTTTTTAATTCCAGGGTAAAGCTTTTCGGGCATGGAAAACTCCAGAGTAAATGGGAAGGACCATTCAAGGTAATCAATTAATCATCCCACGGAGCTATCACACTTCAAAATGATGAAGGTACGTTATTCAAGGTAAATGGTCAACGTCTTAAATTATTTTTAGAGCCCAATAAAGAATTAGAAGAAATAGATGTAATCCATTTTTACCTTCCCATGGACAATTAGAGCCCGACACTTTTAATCTGACGTTTTTGGGTCATACATATATTTTCCTAAATAGTCTTGCATCTAGAAACATGCCCCAGGAAGCGGGCCCACAGAGGAGTTAGGGAGAGGGCGGGCGCCCAGCCCCTGTCCCCCCTCGGTCCCGATTTTCTCTCTTATGGGAAATACACTAATGGTAATCGAAATAATCCCTCAGATGGAAAGTTTCTCACGCACATCGACGGGAGCAACCGGAACAACCCCTAGAGGCACTTTTTGACCCCTATATAAACAGACCCCTGACTTCAGTTTTCAAACACCAATCCACCCAAGCCTTCTCCTTTTCTTCAATTAGAGCTTGATTAGTCCCTTGCTGCTCCAATGGCCGAGAAGTTCCACGATGATTGGGAAGTCGTCCCCTTCAACCTCAACATGAAGCTTGAGGAAGACCCCGACGCCCGTGCTCTCGTCCCGGCCAACATAGAGCGACAGCTAGAAGCCATGCCATTACGCCAACGCAGCTCTGCCAAATCCTACCATGCTCAACCAGTTCTCTCCGCACTGCCACAACCCCTACTCCTCAATGGATCATCATCCAAGACGAAGACCACCATCAAGGTGCCAACCGGCATGAGGATCCTTCCACCTTGACCCAATGAGAGGGTCGTTGGAGTCAAGACCAACCGGAGTGGCGAGATCAGCAGCATACGCTACACTACGGAGGAGGAGAAACCTTATTTTGATGGGATTAGAGCAGCCAAAGTCCGTTTCATCCCTCCAAAGGCAGGCCCGAAGCACGCTCTCAATGCTTTTGAGACACCTCCCAAGCGTCGCAAGACCATTGTAGATATTGATGAGGACGTTCGCAGGCTAGACAGAGTTATCATAGACCTCCAGTCCTCGGTTAATTCCCTCATTAGGCAGCTCTCTAACCACAACAGCGTTATACTAGGCCTTAGGCATGATCTTGCTAGTGCCAATAAGAAGATCAAGGAATTAGAGTGCCGCTAAGTTATCTAGATTAGACCAAGGAGGCAATGCATCTTAGTTATCTATCTTTAAATTCGGTTTAGGTTTACTATTATTGTCAGTTTGCTACTATTGTCGTCAGTTTGCTACTAGTCATTTGTAATAAATGCCTCTAGATTAATAAAGAATATTATTAATATTATGTCTTGTGTGTCTCTACTTTATTTTTGTGCAAGAAAGCAGAAAACAAGTATGGGGGAGATCCTCGACATACCAAACACACTTCGACTACACCACTCCACAATTCAGGTACACACTCTGTACACTTCATTTTACACATACACATATCTTGGATTATGCAGAATACTGTTTCCGACATGATAAATTAAAAAGATTAAAATGTTTCTAATCATGATTAATCTCACTCTGTGATATTTCCTGAAACTTGCAATTATTGAAAATCATTTCAAAACCCTGTGTTACTTAAGTCATTATGGAATGTGAGATGGTAGAGTATGAGTTTCTTATTCTTGATATCAATGTTGCTTGGAGAATTTATTTCAAAATCTTCAAAATTCTAGCTACCATCCTCAGTGTTTTATATGCCTGATAAACCTAAAAATATTAATTATGAAAATTATAAAAGCTATCTGCTCTGTATTAAGTTTGTTCAAAATGAGTTAGACCCTTGTTGAGAGATTTACCATGCTCCTAAGATCAATACATTTATTCAGAAAGATTCACTCTTCCGAAGTATTATTGCATTAGAGGCATGGGCTATGCAAAAATAAGGATATTTCGAGGAAATAAAAAGGAGCAAGTGCTCGATAACCTCGCAGAAAAAATGGACAAGTGTCCGACAGTAGAATTAGGGGTACCTCGGTATCCACTTAAAAAAAGAGAAAAGAGAAAAGAAATAAAATGATAGTCCATGGTCTCTCTAATAAGCAATATGCCAGCAAGAGTTGACAAAGATTTTAATTTCCAAAGTCTTTGATCTAAGAGTATGACATTCCCCTCATCGGATCCCGTTTTGATCAGGCAATAAATACAAGGTAAGTATGCTTGAGAATTTTTGCAAATTAAAACAGCCTCAGTGAGATATATAAAAGATAACGAGTGATCTGAGAGAACCTATGAGGATAAAAGGTATGCTACTTTCTTTTCAAAAATATACAAAAACTCCAAGTGACAGGATTGAAAGGAAGAAAGGATCTCTACTCTTAACCATATACTTCCCTGACTATGGTACATAGTGGATTTTAATACCCTGCAAATATGAAGAGAATATTTTAAAATGTTTTACCCCAGATATTATTCTTAACCATCCTTTTCTCGAGGACGAGTAAAAGCCTAAGTATGGGGGTATTTGTTGACGGTTCTTAAGTATCAATTTTAATTATCAAATAAAGAAGGGAAAGGACCAATATGCAAACAACACTTAGAATTAGGGTTTGATCTGATAGAATTCCACGAGTTTTGTTGTTTACCTATTTTTACAGGGGGTTATCAGGAAATAAGGAAGAAAGGCCCACATGTCGGGATTACATAGAGATATCAACACACCCCGCAATTTTTCTACCATCTAGAAGACTCTAGAAGCCACGGGAACAAAGCGGAGGCCGAAAGGGGCCTGGCCCAGAGCGCCCGCCCTGAGGACCAGGGCGCCCGCCCCCCTCTGGACTTCAATCGGGACTCTTTTCACGGACGACGCTCCACCGACCTAAAGGATCAAGGATAACCGTCCAATCAATGTCGGTTTGATCCAATGGCTCACGATCACTTGAGGGGACTATAAAACCAGACCCCCTGGCCCCTGGAGGAGACAAGTTCATCATAGAGTTGAGAGGAGCCCTCGAAGGAAAACCTCTCCTCTAAATAAAATTTCTTTTTAGGCAAGCAACCAATGTGAGTAGAAATAGATCTTATAGTTTCTACTAGATTGAGAGAGATAGAGTGGAGGTGTAGATCGGAGGAAGCCCGGCCTGTCGGTGTCTACTCCGAGCTTGTACCTGCGGGATCAAGTTCTCCTAACCCGAAGCTTTCTCCTAGGATTCTTCAGTATTTTGACTTCTAAATTCTAGTAAGTTCTTGTTTTATTGTTCTTTGGTTTATGAGTTTACTTTAATCTCTTCGCGTAGAGTTTAGAGTAATCATCTCTAGCGTAGACGTGGTGTTTGGGCTAGGTTACTCATAGATATTCCCTGACTAGCTAGACCGTGGTAGTAGCGAGGAACGTGACATTTCCGAGTTACCTTTGTAGACCATATCTCGTTAGCAGGAAGGATAGGGTTTATAGGTGCGGGTTGAACATCCTCTGTGGTGTCTAGATTCTGTGAGCCTCCCCAACAGAATAGTAGATCATCCTTACCAAGGTTAGAAGGAGATTACGATTGTAGTCTTCTCTATTTATCACTCACATCGAGAAACATTCTTTGTAGCCTAAAGGTTAGTAGTAATAGACCAGGTTAGTCAGATGCACTCTTTCTCCTAGTGGTAAAAAAATAAATACGATACTCTGGATAACCACCCGAGTGAAGTGCTCACCGATATCCGTGCGCTTGCGGATCAATTCCTTATTGTGTTCCCAAATATCAACACCTGTGACGGTGCGTTGCGGAATTAGCTTGTTCTTTTCATTCATAATGACAGTCATGCCTCCCTTTTTACGCACAACTTGAACTGGGCTTACCCACTCACTATGCGGCACAGGATATATAATCCCTACATGCAGTAGCTTTATAACTTCCTTTTTAACTACCTCTCTCATTGTGTTGTTAAGTATACGTTGGGGCTCTCGAGAAGGAGAAACAGAAGGATCTGTTGGAATACGATGGGTACAAATCATAGGACTGATTTCTGTAAGATCTTGGAGTGAGTAGCCGAAAACTGAGTGATGTTTCTCAAGAATGGTCATTAATCGCAGTGTTTGCTCCTGAGTGAGTGTATCACTAATGATCACAGGAAACTCTGGATTATTGTTTAGGAAAGCATAGATAAGACCGGGTGGTAAAGTTTTAAGCTCTATGGGAGGTCTAGGCGTTTCTGCAAACTCATCTAAGGGTTCAGGTTCAGATGGTTCAGCTTCTTCTTCTATGAAGAAAGGAGCTTCTTCTTCTAAGTCTGGTCTATCTAAAAGCTCTAGAGATGCAGCCTTTACCTCGTCCATAGGATCAGGCAAAAGATATGACTCGGCAAAGTGCAAACTCATCTAAGTGTGAAATCGTTATTGGAAATTTAAAAGTTTTGCCAAAGGAAATGTGTAGCTTTCCAGTATGACCTTCATAAAGGAGTCTTCTAAAAGGTTGTCCTATCAACAGGTCGAAGTCCCATGTATCTCAAAGATATAAAAGTTCAAATGAACCATGGAGCCTTCTACCATAATGGGTAGGACATTATGACCTTTGTTGTGGGGGTTAAGACAAAATTTTTAAATAATTTAAGTGCAAAAGATTCAGACATGATGTTGATCCCCACAACAGGATTATAGAGAGCATCAAATCGATCAGAATCATAAGCACAACATATAGTTATAGAGAGTGTGTCCAAACGGATCACCTCAGAGGAAAGCTCTGATTCCTCCAACCACTCGCTACTTATGACTGAGATAAGCTCTCTCAATTGATGTTCAGTAGGTAAACAAATTCTAAAATGGCTGTTTGGGGTCTGTTAATAGAATGCTAGTTTGAAATGTTTCCAAAATCGGCAAAAAGATCAGATTCTATATCCACCATGAAGTCCGGTGGTGGAATTTCTTCCTTTTGTGGCTCAGAAATTGGGATAGCTAAAGTAGATGGAGAATTTGGCAGAGTGTCTACTTCAGCTTTGTGGGTTTCATCATGAAGGGTATTATCCATCTCAGCTTCTAGGATTCTATCTAAGATCACTCTAGCATCATAGTAGGGATGCGAAAGAAAGAACCTCTAGACATTGTATGTAGCATTTGTTTATGATCTTTCTGAAGACCTCGAAAAAAGTGAAATAAAAGGACATGGTCTTCAAGATTAAGATTTGGACCAAATTCTAAATGATCAGAAAAACGTTTCCAGGATTTTCCCAAAGTTTCATTATCTTTTTGTTTAAAAGATAGGACTTCGAGTCTAAGGTCGCCGATACGGTCGAGGGAATAAAAATCGAGACAAAAGTTGGCTCGTAAAACTGCCCAGTCACCTCGTTGTTGACTTACCTTCTGATGATACCATTGTCTAGCTTCTCCCCTTAAAGAAAAAGGAAAAAGCTTCCAACGTAAAGTTTTATCAGAAATGCCTTCAATGCGAAGACAATCACATGTTTGCTCAAAATCTCTAATATGAAGGTAAGGGTTTTTGTCTTCCTTTCCTGAAAGAGATAGGTTTTGAATCATGGCAATCAACCTATGTTGGTGCAAAAGCTGATCTGCAAACACAAAGGGCTAATGCCCGATTCAAACGTTAAGGCGTGCCAGCCGATTTGACCTTACAATCGGCAAAGGTGGTAACTCGAACACTTTGGTCCCGACAACAGCGATGCGCCTGGATGTCACGGCCAAGAGGTGCTCACGCGGAACTTGAGAACACGCCGAGCTTAAGTCGACGAATTCCTAAGAACTCGTAATAAAAGGAAAATATGACGAAGTCGTCGAAAAAGTAGATACTGGAATATGGGTAAAAACTTGTGTTTGATTGATTGATATATTTTTTGTTACATTGCCCTAGGGTCTACATTTATACCATGTCCAAAGAGCGACAACCAGACACGACTAGAACTCAAATTCCAAATTAAATGGAAACCGTATACAAAACGAATTCTAATAACTAAGGAAAACACTAAACTACCCCCCCATAACCGATCGGGACACCGCCACGAATCGATCAGCAACTTCCATGCTTTCCTCTAGAGTCATCGACAGACTATCTGTTACAGCTATCGGCAAATACTAGCACTGGTCATCGGCATGAATATACCATCGCTTCTGGACTTAGTCATATTTGGTTGTCTCCCCATTGGCAACCACCTTCATCGGCAACCTCCCTGCAGACTAGTCACCACTGCTCCATCTACCGATCTACATCTCATTAACTCCAGATGCGTATCAAAAGATACGTGTCCAAAAACGGTGCCAACACATGCCCCCCAATTTTGGAGTATAAAATCATTAATGCTCCTAAATTCTCTGCAGTAATGATGCCTTCCGCAATTAACTCTCCCAATTTGGTAATCAACCGTTAAATCCGAACAACCTTGGCCCGATTCTCCTGCAAATTTCTCAAATTCCCCAACCTCCTGAACCGAATCTCTCCACTTTATGTGCCCATAGGCAATATTACCGTTAGAAGGAACTGCTGATGGACCGACCAGGAGATCTTGTACACTGAAATATCTTCAAAATCACGACCGCTTGCTATCAAATCACCTGCGCAATCCCTTGATTACTGTGCGAACAGTTACCGTATCCACCTGAACACCCTCGGATTTCACGGATGCGGCAAAGAGATAAATTAGATTTGCCCCTACCCGATTTTTCCTATAAATACTTCCTCCTCCGGTACTCCTTCTCCATCTCATCATTCTACAACCCAAAATCTACTTTCCTGGCGGTGGCACCATCCGTGGATTCCAAGAACTTCAACAAAGGTCTTCTTCACCAATCCCCCAAGTCTTCGATCTTCTTCCTTGCGAGGAAATGGCCATCAACTTCGACGTTCCTAAGGCCAGTTTACCATCCTCCTTTTTCCGCGCTCTTCCTATACTCCTGTTCATCCGCAATTCCTTTTACTAAATGCTCCTTTTTCTTTTTGTTCTTCCTTTTATCCTCAAAAACCTTTAGGATTTGGCCGATAAGATCGTAATTCCTACCGATCAGCCTCACCTCCAATGCCTTGGCTTGCTAGGAAATCCAGATCCCACCTATCTAATACACATAGAGACAAATAGAGTTCCCTTCAGAGCCGAAAACTTCTCCCTAGATCTATGGAAAGATGCCTTCCGTTCCTGGCCCAGTCCTACCAAGGGATGGAAGGATTGGTTCTTGAGAGTCAGCCACTCAAATGAGGTTCAATGGGGCGAGCGAAATTAGACCAGTGCATTAGGTTGTCCCTTGTCGATATGGAGAGGAATGAGTCACTGCTAATTGCTGCTTCGTACTTTTGGTCACACACGCTCAACGCTTTTGTGTTTGGCCATGGCCCTGCTTTTCCTACACTTGCCGATGTACTCATGCTCATCGGCTTAGATATATCCACTGCCGATAACAGCCATCTATTTGACACCAAACACAGTTCTAAGGTAGAAACTCGCGCTATCGGCGGTTGGTCTGGGTACATTCAGAAGTACCGAAAAATAGGACCTGTCAGTGCAAAGGAACAGACTACTTTTCTGAACATGTGGCTGGACAAGTTTGTATTCTGTGGCCGATCGGCAGGACCAACCTCTGCTTATTTATCGGCAGCAGAAAGACTAGCCAATGGCGGCCGATTTCCTCTTTGCTGATACCTGATCGGCTCTGCTTATCACCTTCTCCACTAGGTAGCCAAGAAAATTCTGCTCGGTCAACCCATCGGCAACTTAGGGGGTCCTTGGTGGTTTATCAACATGTGGCTTAGTCTCCACATGCACAAGCGCCTTGAATTCGACCTCTTTACACAGCGCTTCCCCAGGGACATAGCCGAGGATTATGAATTGGATGAAGAAGAATTGGCAACTCGTTCCCCTCTGAACTTTGGCGAAGCCGCCATAGTTTTACCTGGCATTGGTGGTAATGAAGACAAGGTTAGCCGATACTTTCACACTCTCTATGAAGGTCTGACCAGGGAACAGAGGGCATGGATGCCTTATGAAGATCCAGACACCAGATTTCCCCTGACTTTCCATCCCTTCAATGATGCTCTCAACAAGGACCGTGATGTGATGATGACAATTATCACACCAAGTGCCATACCAGTGAACTTCTTTGGTAGTGAGAAAATTTCCAATCTGACCTATGAGTTTTCTACCCCATCGGCACTAGCTCACCAACTGGCTTTCGGCCAACTGCCGATTGCACTTTGCTACGCCGATGTGGTAAAGCCGAGGGAGACCATCACCAGCAATCTTGAATGGATCAGAATAGCTCAATTTCCACCAAACGCTGATACAGATGTCGTCCTATCGGCTTGGATCCCAGCACTCTTCATTACTTAGGCATACAAACAGTGGTGGGAAGAGTGGAAAGAGCATCTGTTCTGCAGATCGGCCCTCACATATCGTGGCATGATCGACCCCAAATACAAGGTCCCCGATAATACTGTAAGCATTTGACCGATGTTTCAATCCTTTCACTCTCATTTTCTACCGGTAACTTACTTTCTTTGTTTTATACAGGTCGATGATACGCCACCATTAGTTAGCAGAAGTGGCAGGCGGATCGAACTCCTTCCATCGGGCCCGATGTCTTTAATCGGCAACAACGCCCCAAGCTTGTCTGCTTTAATGCACCGGGGTGTGCGTCTCAAGAAAATTACCACCAAGCGAACGAAAACATCCCCGTCGTTAGCTGCCACCGTTTTGGCACAAGCTTTAAAGGTAAATTCTTGAATTCCTCAACTTATACCGATTCCATTCTTACATTCACACAATTTTTCAATACACATCGGCTAGCATGGGAACTTCATCGGTAACTTTTATTATTTCAATCAGAACCTCATCAATACCCTGTTACACTTGTACTCATAAAACTTTCATTGTTGTTTCAGCACACTGGCAAATCAGCAAAGACCAGAGGTACGACTGCCGATGCCCCCCAGTCCAGCCAATCAAAGAGAAAAGGTCCCAAGAGTACCAGATCACAAATGAAGCGTCAGAGAACAGCAACGCCTCCCCTTCCTCCAAGGTCACCGATCCCGGTGGAATCGTCCCCCTCTTCTCTAGAAACTCAGATACAGCAAGTACCATCTCCAACTCAGCCGCAAGAAGAACCTCAGCTGGAAGAACTTCAGCCAGAAGAACCTCAGCCAGAAGAAATATCGGCTGATGTACACGAGCAGACCACCGATCCAGCAAGCTTAATCATAGCATCGGTAGTTTCCTCGATTCAGACAAGTACTGCACCTCCTCAAGGTAAAGTACTATCTATGAAATTATTGCCGATGAACCTATTTTCCCGCTTTATAATTATCTCTGTTAATCTTTCAGCTGACATAGTCTCATCAGCAATTCCAGCCGATCAGCCTGTGGTACCATCAGCCTCAACTAGCCAGAGGCGAGAGATAGCTCTGAAGCAAGTAAGCTATTTGATTGTCATTCTTTACTTTACTAATATTTCATCATCAAATAACTCATCTCCTTTTTTCTTTCAGGAACAAGATTCCCCCGACAGCATGTTCTCCTTTGCCATCGAAATTTCTGAGGATGAAGGAGAGGAAGCAAGCTCTTCCCAAGCAGTTGAAATTTCATTGGCAGAGATTAGAGCAAAACTGGAAGATCTGTCAGCCCTCCTTCATCAAGACACAGCCCGACTGGTTGATGATTCTGATCCAGCCAAGGCTCTATTTAAAGCTCTCAGAGGCCAGATCCCTGCCGATGCCGAGGAAATCCTCTTCAAGGCCGCACACTTGGAGAGTCGACAGCTTCAGTACCAAAAGGCCACTCAGCGCCTTGCCGATAGGGCCACTTATGCCCAGCTTCAGAGGAGGTGATGAAGGTAAAGCATCTTGCTGATGAGAAGCATAAGAGCATCGGCATTCTAAACTCCTCAGGAGACGTGCTGAAGCAAAAGATTTCCGACCTATCGGCGAAAAGAGAAGCCCTGTTGGCAGAACTTAAACAAGTAGAAGAAGCCCTGTCCCATGCTCAACAGGAAGAAAGTCAGCTGCCTGAGATGATCAAGACTCTTGAACAAGAGCGAAACGTCCAGGCTCGCAAGGCACTGTAGATGAAGAAGAAGCCGAAACCGGTGGAAGGTTCTACCGATGAAGACATCAGAGAGATAGAAGAAGCTGACCAATTTCATCTGCGTGCTATATCGGTCATCCAAGCCTTGCTGAACGTATGAACTCTTCATCGGCGACGCATTTTGCTCTCTCTTTAAAACACTTCTGATCATTTTAGTCTAGCCGATAGGACTGTTATCGGTATCTTTTTAAAACATTGAGTCCGGCCCCAGATACACTTTGATCCAGCCGATAGGAATGTTATCGGCACTTGAACTTTCACGCGTCAATCCATATGCTCGGATAATATTTCTTTAAATATTTGCCATTCAATGCCCTGGGATATTCAACTCCTTCGAGAGTTTCTAAAATATAGGCATTGCCAGGAGCAGATCAATTTATCCAATAAGGACATTCCCAATTAGGAGACCACTTCCCAAATTTTGAACTTTTAGTCCCAATCGGTAAGATTAGTTTCCATACTAAGTCACCATCGTCAAACTCCTTAGCCTTTACCTTCTTATCATACCATCTGGCAACTCTCTTTTAATTTTCTTCTATACTCATCAAAGCCCTCAGCCGATGCCCTCCTAAATCATCCAACTCGTCTTTCATCAAAGTAGCATAGTCATCGACAGTCAGGTGATCTTGAAAAGATAATCACCTAGATCAGGTCTTAATTTCCCATGGTAACACAGCATCGTGTCCATACACCAACTGATAAGGCGAAACTTTGGTTGACCCATGACAAGCCATCCGATATGACCATAAAGCTTCATTCAACAATGTATGCCACCTCCTAGTATTTTCTTCAATCTTCCGTTTGATGAGTTTGATAATTCCTTTGTTAGATGGTTCGGCCAACCCATTAGCTTGAGCATAATAAGGAGAAGAATTCAACACTTTAATCCCCATACCGATTGCAAATTCATCAAATTCGCCTGATGTAAACATAGTACCCTGATCGTAGTAATTGTCTGAGGAATACCAAATCGGTAAATAATATGCTCTTTCACAAAATCAATCATATTGGCTGATGTAACTTTCTTGAAAGGAATAGCTTCAACCCACTTGGTGAAATAATCAGTGGCAACTAAGATGAATTTATGCCCTTTGCTCGATGGTGGGTAAATCTGGCCGATTAAATCAATAGCCCATCCCCGGAACGGCCAAGGTTTAATAATGGGATTCATGGCCGATGCGGGTGCCCTTTGAACATTGCCAAATTTCTGACATCCTCGACATCCTTTGAAATATTTAAAACAATCCTCAAGCATGGTTGGCCAATAATACCCATTCCTCCTAATGATCCATTTCATCTTAAAAGCCGACTGATGTGCTCCACACACTCCTTCATGGATTTCTCCCATCAAACTTTTAGCTTCATCATCACCTAAGCACTTGAGAAGAACTCCATCGATTGTTCGATAATATAATTCATCCTCGAGGGGCACATACTTGGTAGCTTGAAACCGAACACGTCTCTCAACCTTCTTAGATGTATCCTTTAAATAATCAATGATTTCTTTTCTCCAATCATCGTCACTTATTGCCGATAACGTGTTCAATATGGGTTAATACTCTGAGGCATGTTGAGCCAACCGATTAGCCTCCTCATTATGTAACCGAGGAACATGCTCTAATCGAAAATCTTTGAATTCCCTTAACAGTTGCATGCTCTTTTCGAAATAAGTTATCAGGACTTCGCTTCGGCATTCATAGCTTCCAGCCAATTGATTTATAACCAGCATAGAATCCCCGAAGATTTCAACAGCGTCAACATGAACTTCTTTTAACAACTCCAACCCTTTGATTAAAGCTTGATACTTGGCTTGATTATTTGTTGACGTGGCAAAAATCGGCAAAGAGAACTCATACTTCCTTCCCTGAGGGGAAATTAACACTATGCCGATCCCTGCCCCCTGGTCACACGTGGATCCATCAAAGAAGAGCGTCCAAGGCACAATTTCCAAAGTCTCCACTGTATCGCGATGTTGAGTCACAAAATTGGCCATAATCTGTCCTTTAACCACTTTGGCCAATTCGTAACACAGATCGAATTCCGACAGTGCCAAAATCCACTTACCGATCCTGCCACTCATAATCGGCATAGATAGCATATTCCGGACCACCTCATCTTTGCATATAACAGTGCACTCAGCCAATAGCAAATAATGCCTCAACTTAGTGCATCAAAAATATAGGCATAAACATAATTTTTCAATAGCCGAATACCTGGTCTCAGCATCAATCAATCTCCTGCTTAAATAGTAAATCACACGCTCCTTCTCTTCAAATTCTTGAATCAAAGCCGTACCGATGACCATCCCATCGGTAGATAAATATAATCTGAAGGGCTTTCCTTGCCGAGGTGGAATCAAGACTTGAGGATTTGTCAAATAACTCTTGATTTCATCTAAGGCCAACTGTTGCTCTTCTCCCCATATAAATTCTTGATCGGCTTTCAATTTAAGTAAAGGACTAAAACCACGAATTTTACCGGATAAATTGGAAATAAACCGCCTGATAAAATTTATTTTGCCGATCAGAGATTGGAGCTCAGTCTTGTTGGTGGGAGCAACTATTTTGTTAACAGCATTGATAGATCTTCTGCTAATTTCAATTCCCCTTTGATGCACCATGAAACAAAGAAATTGCCCTGTCGATACGCCAAATGCACACTTGTTAGGGTTCATCTTTAAACCATGTTTCCTTGTACATTTTAACACCTTTCGCAGATCGGCAAGATGCTTTGTGAAATCTCCAGACTTAACCACCACATCATCAATATAAATTTCCATCAGCTTGCTGATGAGCTCATGAAAGATAAAATTCATAGCCCTTTGATAGGTAGCACCAGCATTTTTCAAACCAAAGGTCATGACTATCCATTCAAACAACCCAGCATGACCAGGACATCTAAATGCAGTCTTTGGAATATCTTCTTCAGCCATGAATATTTGATTATATCCTACATTGCCATCCATAAAGCTTATGATCCGATGCCCAGCCGCAGCATCAACCAGCAAATCGGCAACTGGCATTGGGTAGCCATCCATCGGCGTAGCCTTGTTAAGATTCCTAAAATCAATACAAACTCGAAGCTTCCCATTTTTCTTGTAAACTGGAACAACATTGGAAATCCACTCGGCATACCGACACTGCCGAATAAATTTAGCTTCGATAAGTTTGTTTATTTCGGCCTTAATATCAGGAAGAATATTAGGATTACAACGGCGAGCTGGCTGTTGATGTGGCCGAAATCCAGATTTGATGGGTAACCGATGTTCAACAATTGATCGGTCTAAACCTGGCATCTCAGTATAATCCCAAGCAAAGCAATCTTTATATTCCTTTAACAAGTCGGTTAACTGTTGCTTACACTCAGAATTTAACTTAGCACTAATAAAATTAGGTCTAGGTTTGTCCCCATTACCTATATCTACCTCTATTAAATCATCAGCCAATGTAAACCCCTAACCTAACTTTCCATCATCGGCAAACCTATCCATTCAAACTCCTCATCACAACCGACTGCTTGGATCGATGGAATTTCATAATCGGCAACTTTGAGGAAATCCTTTTCCCAAATTTCTCCCGAGATACACCTGGTCCTTTCATAAGTGTCCGCCTCTGCCGATGCAATGACATACGAAGTATCTCCCGGGACAATCTCAATCTTGTCACCTATCCACTGAACCAAGCATTGGTGCATTGTAGACGGGTTGCAACAATTGGCATGAATCCAATCTCTTCCTAACAGCAGATTATAAGGACCCTTTCCACTAATTACGAAGAAAGTTGTCGCCAAGGTTTTGCTGCCGATGGTCAACTCGACGCATATTGACCCCTTAACCGGAGACACATTTCCTTCAAAGTCTTTCAGCATCATATCGGTCTTGGTTAAATCTTGATCTCCTTTCAAAAGCTTCCGATAGACTGCATATGGCATAATATTGATAGCAGCCCCCCATCAACAAGATCTTGGTCATCGGCTGCCCATCAACCCTTCCTTTGACAAACAATGCTTTAAGATGCTACCCTTCATTGTCGGCAGGCTTTTCAAAGATAGCCGTCATCGAATCCAGGGCCAGCTGAGCTATCTGGTCGGAAAAATCCGATTCCTCATCATCACTGGACGGCGCAAGAAACTCCATCGGCAACATAAATACCATGTGAACATCTGCCGATGGTCCTTTCTCTTTAGGATCCGGGTGCTGATCTCCAGATTTGTTAGAACTCACCCCTTTGTTCAAGTTTTCTTGCCTTTCACGTTGTAGCCTCCTTTTCTGTGTCCTAGTCAACCCCTCTGGACACCACGGAGGAAGTTGTGGCTGCCTTACTGAAGGGCGACGACTTTCCCTTGACTCCACTCGATAGGTATTGGCATCCCTGCAAAATATGAATTCATCGGGAACTCGAGTATTTGTCATCTCTTCAAGCAACTCCTAGTTCCTGGGGATGTATTCAACACGGTCACCAAGCCTATCATGCACACTGAGCCTGCCCCCCAGCCGATCATGAACTGAAGTTCTCCCCCTAATCGGTCCACCAAATCGGCGGTCATTGTTCTGATACTGCCGATTCGATCTGTCATACCAATCATAACCATTGCATTCTGGGCAGTCTCTGATGGTAGGAAGCTTAATATTTTGCTCCCAACAATGGATAAAGAACGGACAATTCCAATGATCCTTGTGCCGATTCCACTCCTATCGGCGTCTTTCTTCTTCCCGACGATAATCCTCTTGTTGGCGCCGATACCGATCCTCGCGTTGCTGCCAAGTCTTCCGATGCCTTCTATGAGTTATCATAATGCCAGATCGAGGAGGCCTTCCTGAGCTAGCTCCCTCCTGGATCAAACTTTTTCCTTTAGCATCGGCAACAGTAATCTGGTGTTGAGGATCCACCGATGCACTTCTTTCTGCTGCCTCTGACGTCAAGACCTTGGTTTTTCCCTTAGCATCCAACATATTCGTTGGGAAAGGATGTTGATCGATCTTCATTGGCTTCTGAGCTTTGGAATTGTCAAACTTGATTCTCCCAGATTCTATAGCCGATTGCAGCTGTTGCCTGAAAACCTTGCACTCATTGGTGCTGTGAGAGGTTGCATTGTGCCACTTGCAGTATTTCATCTTCTTTAATTCATCAGCCGATGGAATTACATGGTTGGGCGACAATTTGATTGGCCCCTCCTAAAGTAGAAAGTCAAATATCCTATCGGCCTTGGTAATGTCAAATGCAAACTTCTCTGGTTCTTTATGCCCAAAAGGGCAAGACATCGGCTTTTTGTTCTTCACCCACTCTTCTAAACCGATGACTGGCTCCTCATCAGAATCTGAGCTTGCTACCTCATCAACAAATAACACCTTTTTATTCCATGCTCTCTTAGGCTCAAATGGTTTGATATCCTGGTCGAAAATCCTCTGTACCAAGTGACTTAGGCTCTCAAACTCTTCAGAAGCATACTTGTCTCTGATATGTGGCAACAAACCCTGGAAAGCTAAATCGGCTAGCTGCCGATCGTCTAGAACCAGACTATAGCATTTAGTCTTGACCTCCCACAATCTCTGCACAAAACTTTCAACCGATTCATCATTGCGTTGCTTCAACCTGACTAAATCGGTAATTTTCTTCTCATGAACTCCAGAGAAGAAATACTTGTGGAACTGCTTCTCTAGATCGGCCCATGTAATCACTGAGTTGGGAGGTAACGAAATAAACCAAGTGAAAGCCAATCCAGATAAAGATGTTGAGAACAGACGAACCCTCAATTCATCCCTATTAGCAGCTTCGCCACATTGAATGATGAACCTGTTGACATGCTCCATAGTCGATGTATCATCCTGTCCAGAAAACTTAGTGAAATCTGGTACCTTTTACCGATTTGGAAGTGGGATTAAATCGTATGCAGGAGGATACGGTGTTCGATAAGAGTAAGTGTTGACTTTGGGCTTTATCCCAAATTGGTCTCTCATTACTTCAGCTATCTTATCGGCCCAGTAGGCATCGGCATCTTGCCGATGAGGCGATTGCGGATCTGGCACCTACTGATATGCCTCCACGTGTCTCTCAGGTGCACAATCTGCGTGGAACATGGGGTTGATCATCTGACCACCAATTTGCTGACCAAGATTCATCGGCTCGTTGACCAATCCTTGATTCTGAAACCCAGGTTGGATTTGTCCTTGTTGAAACCCTACAGCCTGATGATTCTGCTGCGGCATCTGTGGAAAGACTAGTTGTCCTGTCCATCCACTGTTAGCATTCATCGGCACAGGCCCTGCCGATGACTGGTAATTGGGCATCATCATTGAATTGACATACCCTGGCTGTGTCATAAACCTCTGCTGCGTCGGCATTGAATCTGCCGATGCGTTAGGCATCTGGGACATTGGAGCTTGAGAATTCCCAGTGTAAGGTCTTGCAGTAGTAGTTGTAGTATACTGGGGACTCTGATTCATCGGCAGATTTGGAGGTGCCGATGCCATAGGAGCCTTGCCTGTCAAATCAGCCACTTGAGACGTCCTGGGAGTCTTTAGCATCATCTCTGGGGGCATACCATAACCCCACCAGTTGGGAGGAACAGATCCTGACATTGCCGATGCCAATAGATCTGTAGCAAGTTTGATCTGCCCTTCTGATGTTGATGAACTGGTCGCCATCGATGTAGATTGCGCATTAGTAATCCCTAATGTGCTTGGAGGAGAAGTGGTTTCTGTACCCGCAACGGTTGTAGCAGCCGATGGAGCTGTGACTACTGGTGACCCTGGCTGATGATAGGTAGGACCCACATAATTTGGTGGCAACTGTCCTTCTTTGAAAGTTCTAGCCACGGCATTGAAAACCGTATTGGACAGTACACCAGCTTGATTGATCAAGGCACGGTTAATGGCATTGTCAACCATGTCTTAAAGTTTACCAGGATTAGCTTCAAAAGTAATCTGCCGAGGTGCCGACAGTGCTTCTTTTTGGATCACCTCACCACTCGTGTTGATACTGAAGGATTTTAAGCATTGTTGCTTGTAGTCCTCCATAGCTTTCGCAATAGCTTGCTTCTGCTCATCTCTGAGATTGGCCTTTATCACGGGGATGACGTTCTCCAAGTTGAACTCGGTATTCACCATGTTGATCTTTGATCTTGAATCTGGTCCCACCAGGCATGCCAAAAGATGTGTTGGTGCAAAAGCTGATCTGTAAACACAAAGGGCTAATACCCGATTCAAACGTTAAGGTGTGCCAGCCGATTTGACCTTACAATCGGCAAAGGTGGTAACTCGAACACTTTGGTCCCGACAACAGCGATGCGCCCGGATGTCACGGCCAAGAGGTGCTCACGCGGAACTTGAGAACACGCCGAGCTTAAGTCGACGAATTCCTAAGAACTCGTAATAAAAGGAAAATATGACGAAGTCTTCGAAAAAGTAGATACTGGAATATGGGTAAAAACTTGTGTTTGATTGATTGATATATTTTTTGTTACATTGCCCTAGGGTCTACATTTATACCC
This sequence comes from Sorghum bicolor, assembly GCF_000003195.3. Lineage (NCBI taxonomy): Eukaryota > Viridiplantae > Streptophyta > Magnoliopsida > Poales > Poaceae > Sorghum > Sorghum bicolor. The sequence continues at coordinate 25,654,271 of NC_012877.2, forward strand.
TGTCCAAAGAGCTACAACCAGACATGACTAGAACTCAAATTCCAAATTAAATGGAAACTCTATAAAAACAAATTCTAATAACTAAGGAAAACATTAAACTACCCCCCCGTAACCGATCGGGACACCGCCACAAATCAATCGGCAACTTCCATGCTTTCTTCCAGAGTCATTGGTAGACTATCTGTTACAGCAATCGGCAAATACTGGCACTGGTCATCGGCATGAATATACCATCGCTTCTGGACTTAGTCGTATTTGGTTGTCTCCCCATCGACAACCACCTTCATCGGCAACCTCCCTGCAGACTAGTCACCACTGCTCCATCTGCCGATCTACATCTCATTAATTCCAGATGCCTATCAAAAGATACGTGTCCAAAAACGGTGCCAACAACCTAGAACTTAACCTATACTGGGATGTTTGGATAGGCTGTGATGACTCCCATGGTAAAAGGTCAGTTTCCGAAGGTGTTGCAAATTGGTAGATTGATTTAGAGTCTTGGTTTTCCATAAGGTAAGAGTAAAGAAAATAAAGAATATAAAAAATGTAAGAAAAGATAAAAGTATAAATACTAGCTTGTAGTAAGACTCAAGGTTATAACAGTAAATCGTCTTTCTCCCCGGCAACGGCGCCAGAAATGCTTGTTGATATTTGGGAACGCAATAAGGAATTGATCCTCAAGCGCACGGATATCGGTGAGCACTTCTCCCAGGAGGTTATCCAGAGTATCGTATTTATATTTTTACCACAAGGAGAAAGAGTGCATCTGACTAAACCTGTCTATTACTACTAACCTTTAGGCTACAAAGAATGTTTCTCGATGTGAGTGATATATAGAGAAGACTACAATCGTAATCTCGTTCTAACCTTGGTAAGGATGATCTACTGTTCTATTGGGGAAGCTTACGGAATCTAGACACCACAGAGGATGTTCAACCCGCACCTATAAACCCTATCGATCCTACTAACGGGATATGGTCTGCAAAGGTAGCTCGGAAATGTCACGTTCCTTGCTACTGCCATGGTCCAGCTAGTCAGGGGATATCTATGAGTATCCTTGCCCAAACACCACGACTACGGTAGAGATAATTACTCTAAACTCTACGCGAAGAGATTAAAGTAAACTCATAAACCAAAGAACAATAAAACAATAACTTAGTAGAATTTAGAAGTCGAAATACTGAAGAATCCTAGGAGCAAGCTTCGGGTTAGGAGAACTTGATCCCACAGGTACAACCTCGGAGTAGACACTGACAGGCCAGGCTTCCTCCGATCTACACCTCCACTCTATCTCTCTCAATCTAGTAGAAACTAGAAGATCTATTTCTACTCACATTGGATGCTAAGCCCTAAGTCTATCTAGAGGAGAGGTATTCCTTCGAGGCCTCCTCTCAATTCTATGATGAACTTGTTCTCCTCCAGGGGCCAGGGGGTCTGCTTATATAGTCCCCTCAGGTGAACATGGGCCGTTGGATCAAACCGACTTGATTGAACGGTTATCCTTGATCCTTTAGGTCGGTGGAGCGTAATCCCTAAATAGAGTCCTGATTGGACTCCAAAGGGGGGCGGGCGCCCTAGTCCCTAGGGCGGGCGCCCTGGGCCAGGCCCCGTTCTGCCTCCGCTTCGTTCTCGTGGCTTCTAGAGTCTTCTAGATGGTAGAAAATTGCGCGGTGCGTTAATATCTCTATGTAATCTCGACATGTGGGCCTTTCTTCCTTATTTCCTGATAACCCCCTGCAGAAACAGATAAACAACAAAACTCGTGGAATTCTGTCAGATGAAACCCTAATTCTAGGTGTTGTTTGTATATTGTCCTTTCCCTTGTTTATTTAATAATTAAAATCGATACTTAAGAACCGTCAACAGTGTCATTGTTCATGTGCATGCATTTAGAATCTAGTGAGCTAACTTAACTCCTTCGAAGAAAATGTTTGTGAAAATGCTAACACACTTGCACTTGTTGGTACACACATGGTGGTGTTGGCACACTTTGAGAAGGAAGTGGAGTTTGAAGGGTAGAGAGGGGTTATGGTGCCTCTCTCCCTCCCGCCGAGCTTGCTCGGTAGGATTCAACGCTTTTGAAAAAATGAAATGCATATTTTCTATTGCACCGATGGAATTTTTGGAGAAGTCACCGGAGTGTTTCTTACTGAAAAACACTCACCAGACACTTTGACCGCAGGCACCGGACGCTGAGCCTGTGCGTCTGGTGTGCTGTCAGGGTCTGGCGAAGTTAGCTGCAAGCATCGGACGCTCAGCATTAGACACGGGTCAGACCTTGTTTGTGCATCCATGCCTCTGCGTGTTTGCGAGTGTTTTTGACTGAGAGCACTAGACGCTCAGCAGAGAGTCTAGTGGTTGCGTCTAGTGACCCTGAGCGTTTGACAACCTCTCTGCGTACATGTCTGGTGTGTACCGGACACGTCCGGTGCTCACTTGACTGTGTCCAGTAGTTTGTTTGTGACCGTTAGAGATCAACACGTGTTATTCAAATAGTGGACATGTGGCTGTGTTCTAAGCACCGGACGCAGGGATTGAGCGTCTGGTGGCTCTTGCTTGAGCGTCCAGTGACCCCATGTTCTGCCCAGTGAAAGAGCCAATGACTCTATTTGTTTGAGGGGCTTATAAATACATGTTGGCCGGCTTGGGGCTCACTCTCTTGGCATTCTAGCATACTTGATATCCATGTGAGCCTAAGCAAACACATCTCACTCATCTCCTTCATAGATTAACCATCTTCATGGGATTGGGAACTTTAGTGCATGTCATTGAGCTACCTCACTTGTGTGTAGGTCCTTGTGGTGCTCGTGGTGAGCTTGGGTGTGGAATCCCAATTAACCGCCGGACCACCAAGTGTTGCTCGACATAATGGGGACATAGCGTGCCGGCAAGCACATGAACCTCGTGAGAAAATTGTGTGTCACCATTGTGATTGTTCATTGGATTTCTCCCTATGATTGGAATTCATATTATTGTGATTGGTTCATCTCCTCTACATGACAGTATAAAGATCAAACCCTCTCCTTTAACTTTTCCGCAAACTAGAGTAGCTTACTTACTTGTATAGAAACTTTAGGTAGCTCTATAGTGTAAGTAGAGACATAGTTCTTGTGTGCCTAGTGATTATAGCAACTAGAATTGTTGGTTAGGTGGCTTGCAAACACCCCATTAGAGCTAGAGCAAAAAGCTTTGCTTTGTTCTTACAAACCTCTTAGTCTACTGAGTTTGTAGAATTTTAATAGGCTATTCACCCCCTCTAGCCATATTAGGACCTTTCAGTAGTCCACTACTCGAATGTAGGAATAGTAAGGCTAAGTTGTGGGGTGATGTCTTGCTATGTTGCGGACTTACCTTAGCAATGTCTCTTGTGTATGGATACAAGTTAAGTCTGACAATAATTGCTAAATATATTTACACTAATTAATGTAGCTCAATGACCTATAGTTAGAATAACCCTAGGAGTTACTCTCTATTTTCTAGTTCTTTCTAGAGTCACGCCCAAGTAGGAAAATGCTCGGTGGAACCCCTTTGAGGATTATGTTGATCTATTATTAATTATCCTTTATTTATGATTGATCCCTATTTTGTGTATCGATCTAGGGGAACTCTTATCACAAGTGTAAGATATACCTTTTATGCCTCCAAGTGCCTTCCGAGTGGTAAAATTATAAATAATGATACCTAAAACTTTTCTGGGCAAAATGCTACAACGGGTGTATTTTATCTGTGCGCTTGTGGATAACCTTTATTCATATTCTATAGTGCCATGATCATAAGTACAACCACATCTTTTGGTGGTTTGTTGGGGATGACAACCTGAGTTAAGCAATGTTAGGAGATATCCTAAATATTTCTAATGCCTTTACTAGGATAGGGTTTGAATTTCTTATTTGTAATCATATTAAAAATATCAACACCTGGCAAGTAATGTTAATGGATTTTGTTGAAGGTCTTCCATTGTCTAGTGGTTATAATTGCATCCTTGTAGTGGTTGTTGACGGTAGATAAGTACTCTTTGTAACCTTCAACATAGCATGAGAAAGGACTAAAATCAGAATATCATCTAGCTATACGGGTTATCACTAACAGAATTCCACAAGTTTTGGGGATTGTCTATTTCTACAGGGAGTTATTGGAATAAGAGCAAAAAGAGGTCCACATGTCATATTTACATAAAGAGAATACGTGAACGTTGTCGGTGTTTTCCCCCCCGGGGGGTCACACCAACGAGTAAAACTTGTGTGCGTGCTCCCCTTTCTAGATGGTGATGCAAGAAAAGACACAGAGATTTATCCTGGTTCGGGCAAGAGAAGGCCCTACGTCCAGCGGGGGGGGGGGAAGTTTCTATTATCTTGCACCTAAGTGCTTGTACAGGGGTGAATACAGGCGTGGTATGGATGGTGATGGAGTGTAGTTGCTCTACTACGTGTGTCTTGTATTCTGTATCCAGTCTTGAGCATCCCCTTTTATAGTTCCAAGGGAGGCCTAGGTTACAAGCATAGGCGACAGAGTAGGGGTCGATAGGGGTGCGGCGCGCTGACCTACTCGAGGTCTCCGTACCGGCGTGGCCTCGAGCCGTCTTGTCTTGGTACCTTGATGATGATTACGCGTGCCCCTGAATCCCGCTCCTGTGCGCCGTCCTGGACCGGTTTATCTGTTGCACGCTTGTACGTCGTGGTAGCAGCTACGTCGGAGTGGTTGAGGTGCTGTCATTCGTCGCCTGATCCTTCTCCAAGAAGGAAACGTGCCTACTCGAGGGTCAGGTGCCGTGCAACGCCTCGCTGGTCAGAGCGCTGACTTTGGGCGTCTCGAGGGGGTCTTGACTTGACGTTCCGACCAACTCCCTACGCCCTGCCACACTGGCTCGTTTGGTGGGGAAGGCTGTAAAAAGAACGACAGGACGGATGCCTGTTCCCTATCACGCTTCCCATGACCGACGGGTTAGGTGAGAACGCAGCAGGCGCATTAAATGCCCTGGTTCTCGTGCCCGCATCAGGCGACGAGCGGCGTCCTTGTGTTTGAGACCTTTCAATTCGTACGAGCCTGTTTCTGTATTCGAGGGATGCCGGCAGTCGAGCCCCAGTCGATTCGCACGAGGCTCTTTCCGTGTTCGAGGCCATGGTCGTCGATGACCGTGCGTGCGACCAGGGGTGGCGTCGAGTCGGTGACCTCGACTCCCGTACGGATGCTCTCGCTATGTACATCAGTTAGGGTACCCCTTACTGATATCCTCGACAGTAGCCCCCGAGTCTCTAGTCGAGCGCTTGCGCTCGAGTAGAGGCTCTTTTTGGTGGTCAAGTTTCCGTGGGGGCATGCGAGCGACCCCGCGGGGGTAGCCCCCGAGCCCTTGGGGGAGTTTTTTTGACTCCTTCGAGGGTTATGTTGCCCAATCTGCGGAAGCGCTCTCAATGTCCATCGTGGAAGGTGAGCTGAAGGCTTCGATTGGTTTGTTTCGCGCAGGGGTCGCGACGTACTCCCAATGGAGCGAGCGCCATCCACCCCAGATTGAGCTCCTAGCGGGTAATCCAAGTGAGAACCCGTGCCCTGTTCGAGGGGGTCGGCTGTAGCCCAGAGGCGTTCTCATAAAGCGGGGTCGACATGGTCGGGGTTACTGATCTCGTTCGATAGAGTCAAGCAGCTCGATGCCTCCCCTCGGGGGGATTCCTTTCGACCATCTCGTCCTTGCCTTGGACATCCCCAGCGAGTCCTCGAGGCGGGCTGTTGGGTATTTTAAACGCAAACAGAAAAATCCGCAAGCGCACGGATACCGATGTAGCTTTCACCCGGGAGTATTCCAGAGTATCGATTTTCCATAGGGAATGTGAGTGTACTAATTAAGATTCAAGATCGCCCAAGGATAACTATATAATTATTTTTGGTGGGAAGAGAGGAAGTTTCCTGAGAGTTCTCTAGTTGATCTAAGAATCAAGAATTACTTCAAGATTATCTATTTCGGGACATGAGAACACTAACCACAGAAAGAGATGAGAAGGGGGCTAGGAAGCTCTGACTACGGTCCTACAAACACCGATCCGAACGAGGTGGAATACGTCGACCGTTAGGGCTGTCACTACCCTAAGGCTACCACAACAATCCGCAGGATTGGGTGCCATTCCAGGTAATTGCAAGACTAAACACCACGTCTAATCTATTAATTACTACTCTAATGTTGCAAAGATTAGAGCACTTGATGCAAGCGGGAATCCAATAAACAACTTGAATGTAAATAAAAGTAATTAGAGAACTCAGGAGTTGTGAATTGAAGAACCTGGAGAACGATGAAGAACGACCCAGTTGCTGCAAAAGTACAATGTTGAGGAAGATCCGACAGATCCGGCTCCTCCTCCTCCGCTCTCCTCTTCTCTCTCCCTATTTTCTAGATTACAACTAGAACTAGAACTAGAGGAACTAGAACTAGAACTAGATGAACTAGAACTGGATCGAGATGAACTAGAGGTAGAACTAGAAGAACTAGAGGGATCCTCTCTACTTGGATGAAGAATTGAAACCCTAGCTTTGATTCTATAGAAGAGGTATGCCTCCAGGGGCTGGTGGGGGTCTGCTTATATAGTCCAGGAAGAGTAGCCCCCAAGAAATCTAGGAAGAGTAGCTCCCAAGAAATCTAGGAAGAGTAGCTCCCAAGGAATTTCCACGTTATTCTCCACCATCCGATCAAACCGACCTTAATCGTGTGATTTTCCTCGATCCTTAGAGTCGGTGGAGCATAATCCCCGAGACTCGTGCTGATTGGCCAGCAGAGGAGGGCGGGCGCCCAGGGGGGTAGGGCGGGCGCCCTGCTTCCGGGCCCGCTCGGCTCCCGTTCGTTCCCGTGGCTTCTGGACTCTTCTAGATGGTAGAAAATTGCACAGCACGTTAATATCTCTATGTAAACCCGACGTGTGGGCCTTTCTTTCATATTTCCTGATAACCCCCTGCAGAAATAGATAAACACCAAAACTCGTGGAATTCTATCAGATAAAACCCTAAGTCTAGGTGTTGGTTGCATATAAGTCCTTTTCCATGATTAGTTGATGGTTAAATGTGAGCATTAAGGACCGTCAACAAGCTCCCCCAAGCTTAACCTTTGCTCATCCCTGAGCAAAGCTAAAATCAGTAATAAAATAGGGGTTAGTTTTATGCCTCTTACTGCAGGGTTTTTAAGTTATCACTAAGGTCTTAAGTGATTGAAAAACAGAACGATCAAGTCAAGCACTATGTCTCAAGTTCTTCTGTCTTACCTTTGTTCTGGAGTTTTTTATGAGTCTGCAAAATAAAACTGGGGCATTTGCCTTCTTCTCGAAAGGTATATAAGTAGAGCTTTAAAAGTTTTAGCATACTTACTTTGCATTTTGCTATGTCAACGCTCGGAGTAAGGGAGAGGAATGTCATACTCCTAGATCAAGACCTTTGACCTTTTTGAGAAGTTTGTCATCTCTTACTGGCATATTGCTTATTAGAGGGACCATGGGCTATCATTTTTTTTCTCTTCTTTTTTTTCTTTTTTTTAAGTGGGCAGCAAGTACCCCTAATTCTACTGTCGGACACATGTCCATTTTTTTCACTCAAGTGGGTATCTTTTGTACCCCTAATTCTACTTCGGACACTTGTCCATTTTTACCTCTCGTCTCACTCTTTCTTTTTCTTCGAAACAAATTTTTGCATAGTCCCATGCCTCTAAAGCAATAATACTTCGGAAGAGTGAATCTTTTATATTTTTAAAACAAAAAGATCTTGATCTTGGGAGCATGATAATTCTCTCAACCAAAACTACAAGAATTAACAATGGCTTGAACAAAGAAAGTACCCACAGTTTTAATATTTATTTCTTATAAGACTCTAGGTATTATGATCTCATATATATTTTTTTATGAATTTTTAGATTTTCAAAAGATAAAATCTCCAGAACTCTAGCAAAACTTGGAACAAGTTAAATAGTAGCTCAGACCTTCTCATATCATGTTTGTCAATTACCTAGACTTGGATCAAACTTTATTTTTATTTTACACAAAACAATCGTATATTACTCAAAAGAAGAACTTTATTTAGTTTCATGATTATGCATTATTATTTTATTTTATTATTATTATTATTATTATTATTATTATTATTATTATTATTATTATTATTATTATTATTATTATTATTATTATTATTTCTGAATACTAGTAAATAAAACCAAGAAAGAAAAGTAATACTTATCAAGATACACGTCGGGGTGCCTCACGTCGGGATGCCTCCCCCAAGCTGGATGTTGACATAGTCGTTCACTCTTGTGGCCTGCATGTTCGGTCTCACTCTTCTTAAGCCTCAAAATCCTGCACAACCCAAATAGACAACAAAACTTGTGGAACATGTTAAGGGTTAGGTAACTGTCTAGAGCTTATGAGAGCTTAATGTGAGAATTCTATGAACTCAATCACATCAAGTTCCTCTACCAGGTTGTTTTGTGGCTCAAGATAGATTTTCAAGCGTTGACCATTTACCTTAAAAGTGTTACCTATGTCATCTTGGATGGTAATGGCTCCATGAGTTGAAGTGTCAATAACCTTGTATGGTCCATCCCACTTACTTCGTAGCTTACCATGCCCAAAGAGCTTAACTCTTGAATTGAATAGTAGAACCTTATCTCCAGACTTAAACTCCTTGTGCTTGATTCTCTTATCATGCCATCGTTTTGTTCTCTCTTTATAGATCCTTGAATTGTGGTAGCCTTTCTCTCTCCATTCTTCTAGCTCAGATAGTTGCATCAGACGATTCTCGCTAGCGAGGTGGAGATCCATGTTCCATTTCTTGAGTGCCCAATGAGCCTTAAACTCTACTTCCACAGGCAAGTGACAAGTTTTTCCATATACAAGTTGATAAGGTGACATGCCTATGGGTGTTTTGAATGCAGTTCTATATGCCCAAAGTGCATCAGGAAGTTTGTCCTTCCACCCCTTACCCATCTCATCTACGGTCTTTTGTAAAATATTTTTGATTTGTTTGTTAGATGTTTCGGCTTGACTGCTAGTCTGAGGATGGTATGGTGTTGCGACGTTGTGTCGAACTCCATGATCGGCTAGGTACTTCCAAAAGATTTTGTCGATGAAGTGGGAACCTCCATCGCTTATAACTATCCGGGGTATACCAAAGCGAGGAAAGATTACATCATGGAACATTCTCTTGGCATGTTTTGAATCAGCTGATCGACAAGGTAGAGCTTCTACCCATTTGGACACGTAGTCCACAGCTACTAAGATATACTCGCAATTCCCGGACATAGGGAATGGCCCCATGAAATCAATGCCCCAAACATCGAAAAGTTCTACTTGAAGATTATTTGTGAGAGACATTTCATTTCGTGAGTTAATATTCCCATGATTTTGACACTGGTGGCATCTCCTGACAAAGTCCTTTGTATCTTCATACATCGTTGGCCAGAAAAAACCACTTTGCTAAATTTTAGCATGTGTCCGAAATGCTCCATAGTGTCCTCCATATGGCGAGGCATGGCATCTTTCCATAATTTGAGTAGCCTCAGCCATAGGAACACACCTTCTCAAGAGTCCATCAGCGCAGACTCGGAAAAGATATGGCTCATCCCAAAGGTGGAAACGACTATCGTGAAGCAACTTCCTTTTGTTTGCACCAGGTGGGACATAGCCTTTTACTATAAAGTTTACGATGTCTGCGTACCATGGATCTGCATGTGTTATCTTAAGTAGGGTGTCATCCCTTAGGTAGTCATTTATGGGAAGTTCATCATGTGTTTCCTTATATTGAAGCCTAGACAAGTGGTCGGCTATAGAATTCTCAACTCCCTTCCTATCTCGGATTTCTATGTCAAAGTCTTGGAGTAGAAGAATCCATCAAATTAGACGAGGCTTAGAATCTTTCTTAGTGTGGAGGTACTTGAGAGCAGCATGGTCTGAATAGATGATTATCTTTGCCCCCACTAAGTAAGATCTAAACTTGTCTATAGCAAAGACAACAGCCAAAAGCTCTTTTTCAGTTGTAGTGTAATTAAGCTGTGGTCTGGACAAGGTTTTGCTAGCGTAGGATATGGCATAATGCATTTTATCCTTGGTTTGTCCTAAAGCGGCACCAACCGCAAAATCGCTAGCATCACACATGATCTCAAAAGGAAGATTCCAATCAGGTGGTTGGATAATCGGGGCTGAGATGAGTGCTTTCTTACGAGTTTGAAAAGATTCATGACACTCATCACTAAAGATGAAAGGTGCGTCCTTAGCTAGGAGATTAGTTAGGGGTCTAGCAATTTGAGAGAAATTCTTGATAAAGCGTCTATAGAACCCTGCATGTCCCAAAAAACTACGGATTCCTTTCACATTCGTGGGAGGTGGAAGTTTTTCAATAACTTCAATCTTTGCTTTGTCCACCTCTATACCATGTTCAGACACTTTATGTCCTAGCACTATTCCTTCCTGAACCATAAAATGGCATTTCTCTCAGTTCAGGATTAAGTGTTTTTCTTCACATCGCTGCAAGACTCTATCTAAATTATCCAAACAATGATCAAAGGTTTTGCCATAGACGGTAAAATCATCCATGAAAACCTCCATGATCTTCTCAATCATGTCCGAGAAAATAGACATCATGCACCGTTGGAAAGAAGCTGGAGCATTGCACAATCCGAACGACATTCGTCGGTATGCATAAGTTCCATACGGGCATGTAAAAGTAGTCTTTTCTTGGTCATCTGGATGGATTGGGATTTGGTGATATCCAGAATAACCATCAAGGAAACAAAAGAAAGAGTGGTTTGCAAGCCGTTCCAACATTTCATCAATGAAGGGTAACGGAAAGTGATCTTTCTTTGTAGCCTTGTTGAGTTTTCGATAGTCAATACACATACGCCACCCAGTGACAATTCGTTGAGGGATGAGTTCATTTTTCTCATTCCTAACAACAGTCATTCCTCCTTTCTTTGGCACTACTTGGACAGGGCTAACCCACTCACTATGTGGCACAGGATAAATAATCCCAGCACGATAGAGTTTGAGGACCTCTTTCTTAACAACCTCTCGCATAGCATTGTTAAGTCTCCGTTGTGGCTCCCTTGAAGGTGTAAAATTAGGATCAATAGGTATGCGATGAGTGCAGAGAATGGGACTAATGCCCCTGAGATCCTCAAGAGAGTAGCCAAATGCTGATCTATGTCTTTCAAGAACAGTGACAAGTTGTTGTGTTTCATAATCGAAAAGCTTGTCACTGATAATTACTGGAGTTTTTGGGTTATTGTGCAAAAAGACATATCTAAGGCCAGAAGGAAGAGGTTTTAACTCTATTGAAGGAGGTGAAGGTTGTTCATTTTTGTCTAGCTCAATGGGTTCTACCAACTCTTCTTCTTCTTGAACAAAGTGTTCATGATTAAAGAATGGTTGGGCCATCTCCTCTTGAGTCAACATTAAGATCTCCTCAATAGGATCTGGTACAAGTTTGGGTTCCACTATCGTGTTAATTGATCTAGCAAGAGGAACAATAATAGTAGAATTCCCAACCTTGAAGTCTAAATGACCTCGTTGTGGTTGTTCTTGTAGAAGTTTCATGATTGGTCTACCAATCAAGAGAGGAATCTCTGGTATGTCAAAAATGTGAAAATCTAGGCATATTCCAGAGTCCTTGATTCTAACAGGAACTGGCCTTAATACCCCATGGCTTTCTAGAATTAATCTAGATGGACTTTGTAAAAGCTTTTGGGATGGGGTTATGGACTCGTTGGGATAAAGAGTGTCAGCTAACTCCTTGGAAATAACATTTATCCCAACATATGGATTGTAGTGGACCTTCCTAGTGGACCCTCTAAGTTGGCACAGAAGAATGGTTGAAGGAATGATGATTCGAGCTACCTCAGGGGACAGCTCCGCTTCTGTTAGCCATTCATAACTCAGAATAGCCGAAAGGCTTTTGATGTGTTCTATGTCAACAGATTCTACTCTTAGAATGGATTGAGTGGTCCTTGCTAGAGGTCGTGTTTGGATAGGAAAATTCGAGGTGTTTCCATAATCTTCAAAAAGATCTTCCTCGAATTCAAAGGGATGCTCTAAAGGTGGTGGTTCATCATCCTTTAGTTGGTTTTGCATTCCCTTATCAGGAGGTTTCTCTATAGCCAAATTAATAGGTGGGTCAGGTGGAATTTCTAACTCGGTTGCAAGTTCCTCATCTTTTGGTTTAGGATCAGGCTCGACTTCAGGAAACTCATCATAAATGCCTGTGTAAGGGGTATTTTCAAGGATTCTCTCTAGGATAGCTCTCCCCTCATCTGTGAGTTTGTGTGTGAATGAGCCTCCTGAAGCAATGTTGAGGTGAAGAGCAGCTTCCTTGTTTATACCACGATAAAGGTGGTAGTACAGTACATGGTCAGGGAGGAAAAGGTTTGGACCAGAATTGGTAAGGCTTGTGAACCTAGCCCAAGCTGCTCCTAAAGTTTCCTTCTCTCTTTGTTTGAATGTAAGAATTTCGATTCTAAGGTCAGCGATTTGAAATAGTGGGAAGAAAGCGAGACAAAAGTTGCCCCGAAGTTCATCCCAACATCCATTAACGCCTCCCACAGAATGAGCATACCACTTTTTTGCTCTTCCCAAAAGGGAGAACAGAAATAATTTCCATTTAAGGGTGTCTTGTGTCATGCCGGAAATAGATCGGCAAGAGCACAACTGCTTGAATTCTCTAAGGTGGGTGTATGGATCTTCATCTACTTGCCCAGAGAAGGGTTGCTCCTGAATCATGGCTATTAGATCAGGGCCGAGGTCGTAGCCATCTGTAAGAATTGGATGTGATGATGGTATTAGCTCTAATAACTCGCCCTTTGGAGCAAAGAATTTATAAATAGGAGTGAAATCCATGTGGTGTGGTGAAAATGGTAAGGTGAGTGTGGTAAAAAGGAAAAGAAAAAGGATACACGGACGACTTGGTTCGAAACTAGCACAGCTACCGTTCCCCGGCAACGGCGCCAGAAAGCTTGTTGGGTATTTTAAACGCAAACAAAAAAATCCGCAAGCGCACGGATACCGATGTAGCTTTCACCCGGGAGTATTCCAGAGTATCGATTTTCCACAGGGAACGTGAGTGTACTAATTAAGATTCAAGATCACCCAAGGATAACTATATAATTATTTTTGGTGGGAAGAGAAGAAGTTTCCTGAGAGTTCTCTAGTTGATCTAAGAATCAAGAATTACTTCAAGATTATCTATTTCGGGACATCAGAACACTAACCACAGAAAGAGATGAGAAGGGGGCTAGGAAGCTCTGACTACGGTCCTACAAACACCGATCCGAACGAGGTGGAATACGTCGACCGTTAGGGTTGTCACTACCCTAAGGCTACCAAAACAATCCGCAGGATTGGGTGCAATTCCAGGTAATTGCAAGACTAAACACCACGTCTAATCTATTAATTACTACTCTAATGTTGCAAAGATTAGAGCACTTGATGCAAGCGGGAATCCAATAAATAACTTGAATGTAAATAAAAGTAATTAGAGAACTCAGGAGTTGTGAATTGAAGAACCTGGAGAACGATGAAGAACGAACCAGTTGCTGCAAAAGTACAATGTTGAGGAAGATCCGACAGATCCGGCTCCTCCTCCTCCGCTCTCCTCTTCTCTCTCCCTATTTTCTAGATTACAACTAGAACTAACTAGAACTAGAACTAGAGGAACTAGAACTAGAACTAGACGAACTAGAACTAGATCTAGATGAACTAGAGGTAGAACTAGAAGAACTAGAGGGATCCTCTCTACTTGGATGAAGAATTGAAACCCTAGCTTTGATTCTGTAGAAGAGGTATGCCTCCAGGGGCTGGTGGGGGTCTGCTTATATAGTCCAGGAAGAGTAGCCCCCAAGAAATCTAGGAAGAGTAGCTCCCAAGAAATCTAGGAAGAGTAGCTCCCAAGGAATTTCCACGTTATTCTCCACCATCCGATCAAACCGACCTTAATCGTGTGATTTTCCTCGATCCTTAGAGTCGGTGGAGCATAATCCCCAAGACTCATGCTGATTGGCCAGCAGAGGAGGGCGGGCGCCCAGGGGGGTAGGGCGGGCGCCCTGCTTCCGGGCCCGCTCGGCCTCCCGTTCGTTCCCATGGCTTCTGGACTCTTCTAGATGGTAGAAAATTGCACAGCACGTTAATATCTCTATGTAAACCCGACGTGTGGGCCTTTCTTTCATATTTCCTGATAACCCCCTGCAGAAATAGATAAACACCAAAACTCGTGGAATTCTGTTAGATAAAACCCTAAGTCTAGGTGTTGGTTGCATATAAGTCCTTTTCCATGATTAGTTGATGGTTAAATGTGAGCATTAAGGACCATCAACACGGGCCTCGTTTTTCGACCGCTCGCTGGGCATCCCTGACTCGGGTACTCGAGATCGGCTGTCGAACCCGTTCTATGGGTCAGCCTGCGACCTCTCAAGGTTCTCATGAGTACGTACCTTGGCTTACAGGGGAAGGGAAAGATCATGGCGGTTCGTCTTTTTGCCTGTTGGGCGCGCCTTTTTAGGCGGGAGCCGTTGTGACACTGTACTGGCGCGGAATTCGTAGCGTCCCGTCTGTGAGAGAGATAAGGACCGTTAGGCGGCGCATTTATTAGAGGAGTTACCGTATCCGTCGGATCTGTCCGTTGGTGGGTTGCCGTCTATAAATATCCCGTGGTCTCCCTGCCGTCGCTCCTTCCGCCTTTCGTCCTTGCTCTTGCCTCTGCCTCCCTACCATCTTACGTGGGCGCGCGCTCGAGCAGTAGCAAAACTGCTCTTTTTCCTCCCAAAGATGCCGGTGAGACTCATCGCCACCGATGACTGGCGCCCGTCATCGATGACGGAGCGCCGGTTGTTGGAGCTCGAGAAGGAAGGGCTTCTGCGTCCCCGCACTTCGTCGTCGCGGCCAGAGTGGATCGCGCCGGCAGCGGACCACCGGGAACCTAGGCCGCCCAAGGGATATGTGGTTTCCTTTGCCAAGTTTCACCGCCACGGCTTGGGCTCCCCTCCGAGCCGCTTCATGCGGGCGCTCTGCCACCACTACGGCGTAGAGCTTCAACATTTTTCGCCAAACGCCATCACGGCCGCGGCGATTTTTGCTACGGTGTGTGAGGGCTACCTCGGGATGATGCCGCATTGGGAGCTGTGGCTTCATCTATATCGAGGTGAGCTCTTCCACGCCCCTAGCGGGACCACAGGGGTGAGGAAGCCGGTCTGGGCCGGATGCCTCAACCTGGTGTTGAAGACCGGTAAGGCGGAGAAGCCGCGTGAGTACGTCCCAGTGGGATTGACGTCAAACCACGCCAGGTGGGACTCCCAATGGTTCTATCTGCGGAACGATGACGACCTCCTCCCTGCCTATACCGGGCGTTTGATCTCGGAGCGTCTGGATCACTGGAAGTACGGTGTCGTCCAGGCCCATCAGTCGCGGCTCGACCCCATCCTCGACGCCCTGAAGAAGCTACGCGAGGAAGGCTTGACAGCTGCTCTCGTCCTCTCAGTCGTACATCATCGACGAGTGCTCCCGTTGATGTCTCGGCCGTTGAGGATGGACGAGATGGGCCCTGGCATCTCGTCTCGTGTTCTCGAGGCTTGCCGGACGTCTAATGTTCTCGTGTTCATTCATAAGGTCTTGGTACAGAATGTACATGAGAACATAAAGCTTTTAAACTCTAGAGGTAGAATCGACGTAGCTGTTCGATGTTCCATGCGTTGGTGAAGACTGCCCCTTTTTCGTCCACGAGCTTGTATGTCTCTGGCTTTAGGACCTCGGCCACCATGTATGGGCCCTCCCAGGGCGGAGTCAGCTTGTGGCGCCCTTGGTTGCTTTGCCGCCGCCGTAGGACAAGATCACCCACGTTCAGATCCCTTTTGTGTACGTGCTTGTTGTGGTAGCGTCAAAGCTTCTGCTGGTATCTGGCGAAGTTGAGGAGGGCCATGTCTCGAGCTTCCTCGAGCTGGTCGACCGCGTTCTCTCAAGTCTCCTTATTCGACTGCTCGTTGTAGGCTTTGAGTCGAGGAGACCCATACTCAAGGTCTGTTGGAAGCACGGCCTCGGAGCCGTAGACCATGAAGAATGGAGTGTATTTTGTGGCCCTGCTAGGCGTCATCCTTAAGCTCCATAGGACCGAAGGGAGCTCTTCGACCCATTTCTTGCCGAATTTCTTCAACCGGTTGTAGATTCTTGGTTTGAGCCCTTGCAATATCATGCCGTTGGCACGCTTGACCTGGCCGTTAGTTCGAGGGTGGGCCACTGCGGACCAGTTCACACTGATGTGATGCCGGTCACAGAAGTCCAAGAACTTTTTTTCGGTGAACTGAGTGCCGTTGTCGGTGATGATGACGTTGGGAATCCCAAACCGGTGGATGATGTCGGTGAAGAAAAGGACAGCTTGCTCGGAGCGAATGTTTGTGATGGGTCGAGCCTCGATCCATTTGGAGAATTTGTCGATGGCCACCAGCAGATGGGTGTATCCTCCTGCCGCTTTCTGGAGAGGCCCTACAAGGTCGAGACCCCACACCGCGAATGGCCATGTGATGGGGATCATCTAGAGAGCGTGGGCGGGAAGATGCGTCTGCTTGGCATAAAACTGGCATCCATGGCATGAGCGTACGAGCTCGATGGCGTCGGCTATGGCCGTTGGCCAGTAGAAGCCTTGTCGGAAAGCGTTCCCCACGAGGGTCCGTGGAGTAGCGTGGTGGCCACAAGCCCTCGAGTGTAGATCCTCGAGGAGTTTTCGGCCTTCTTCTATGGTGATACATCGCTACAAGATTCCTGTCGGGCTTCGTCGATATAGTTCCTTATTTTCGCCGTAGATTACGTATGATTTAGCCCATCGAGCAATACAGCGGGCCTCAGATCGATCTTCTGGTAACTCGCATCGAATCAGGGAATCGAGGAATGGAGTGCGCCAGTCGAACGGTCGACCGGGTCGCTGCTCTGCCTCCATTACTTCTGCTGCCGCTAGCAGGGCGTCGATGGCGTCAGTTTGGTGGAGGGCGGTTGTTTCGACGTCAGCCCCCGAGCCCATGTCGACGGATGGCTGGTGCAGATCCCTTGAGAATGCGTCTGGTGGGACCGTGCCTCGAGTCGAGGCGATCTTGGCGAGTTCGTCGGCCGCCTCGTTGTAGCGTCAGGCGATGTGGACGAGCTCGAGGCCATGGAACTTATCCTCGAGCCGACATACTTCCTTGCAGTATGCCTCCATTTTTGGGTCGTGGCAGTTGGAGGCCTTCATCACTTGGTCGATGACGAGCTGTGAGTCGCCTCGAATGTCGAGGCGTCAAACTCCTAGCTCGATGGGGATCTTCAGCCCGTTGACAAGGGCCTCGTACTCCGCGACGTTGTTAGATGCGGCAAAATGTATTCTGATGACATACCTCTTATGAACGCCTAGGGGCGAGATGAATAGCAGGCCCGCCCCAGCTCCCGTCTTCATGAGAGATCCGTCGAATTACAGAGTCCATAGCTCTGCTTGAACTTGAGCGGGGGGAGCTGGGAGTCTGTCCATTCCGCGACGAAATCCACCAAAGCTTGAGACTTGATGGCTTTGCGGGGCGCATAAGTGAGGGTCTCACTCATGAACTCGACCGACCATTTGGCGATTCTTCCCGTGGCCTCCCGACTTTGGATGATCTCACCCAAGGGGAAGGACGAGACCACAGTGATAGGGTGGCTGAGGAAGTAGTGTAGCATCTTACGTCGGGCGAGGATCACCGCGTAGATTAGCTTCTAGATCTGTGGGTACCGTGCCTTGGTCTCTAAGAGTACCTCGCTGACGAAGTAGACCAACCTCTGGACTGGCAGCGCATGCCCTTCTTCCTGCCTTTCGACCACTACTACCACACTGACGACCTGGGTCGTCGAGGCAACGTACAGAAGCAGAGGCTCTGCGGGTTGAGGTGGGACCAGGACTGGGGCAAAGGTCAGTGTTTTCTTCAAGTTATCGAGGGCTTCCTCGGCTTCGGGGGTCCATGAGAAATGCTCGGCTTTTTTCAAGAGCCGATACAGTGGCAATGCTTTTTCTCCTAACCTCGAGATAAAACGACTTAGCGCCGCCAAACATCCCATGACTTTTTGTACTCCCTTGACGTCTCGGATCGGCCCCATTCTCGTGATGGCTGAGACTTTCTCGGGATTGGCCTCAATGCCGTGCTGGGAAACTATCTAGCCTAAGAGCATGGCATGAGGTACGTCAAAGACGCAGTTCTCGGGGTTGAGCTTGATCTTGTTGGCGCGTAGGCAACTGAAAGCGATCTCGAGGTCCTAAATCAGGTCCCCACGTCTCTTTGACTTCACTACGATGTCGTCGACGTATGCCTCGACCGTCGACCCTATATGCTTCCCAAACACGTGGAGCATGCATCGCTAGTATGTTGCCCCAGCATTTCGTAGTCCGAATGGCATGGTCACATAACAGTACATCCCAAAAGGCATAATGAAAGACGTCGCGAGCTAGTCGGATTCTTTCATTTTTATTTGGTGGTATCCAGAGTATGCATCAAGGAAAGAAAGGGTTTCACATCCTGCGGTAGAATCAACAATTTGATCGATACGTGGTAAAGGGAAAGGAACTTTCGGACATGCTTTATTTGAACTTGTGTAATCAACACACATCCTCATTTTCCCATTTTTTTCTTAACTAATACAGGATTTGCTAACCAGTCGGGATGGTGAACCTCCTTGATGAATCCGGCTGTCAAAAGCTTGTGGATTTCCTCGCCAATGATCCTGCGTTTCTCCTCGTCGAAGCAACGCAGCCGCTGCTTCACTGGCTTGGAACTGGCCCGAATCTCCAAGGAGTGCTCGGCGACTTCCCTTGGTATGCCAGGCATGTCCGAGGGACTCCTTGCAAACATGTCGGCGTTCGCACGGAGAAAGTCGACTTGCACGGCTTCGTATTTAGGGTCGTGGTCGGCACTGATCGTCAGCACCTTGTTATCGGAGCCGTTGGGGTCGAGCGGGATCTTCTTTGTTCCTTCTGCCGGTTCGAAGCAGCCCGCGTGACGCTTGGGCTCTGGAGCCTCTGCGGCCAGGGCCTCGAGCCTTGAGGCGAGCTCGGTGGAGTTCTCAGCAGCTTCCCCTTACTCGACGCACTCAACGTCGCACTTGTACGCGTGCTCGTAGGAGGAGCTGACGGTGATGAGCCCCTTGGGCCCGGGCATCTTCAGCTTCAGGTAGGTATAGTTGGGGATA
The DNA here is from genome assembly GCF_000003195.3 of Sorghum bicolor. Classification (NCBI taxonomy): domain Eukaryota; kingdom Viridiplantae; phylum Streptophyta; class Magnoliopsida; order Poales; family Poaceae; genus Sorghum; species Sorghum bicolor. The sequence goes on from NC_012877.2 coordinate 25,673,443, forward strand.
GCCATGAACTTGGCATAGCCCGGGCACCCGATGATGGCGTGGTACGTGCCTCGGAATCCCACCACCTCAAAGGTGAGGGTCTCCTTTCTGAAATTGGTCGCCGTGCCAAAGCAGACCGGCAAGTCGATTCGACCTACCGGCGGCGCCTTCTTTCCTGGTACGACACCATGGAATCCGCCGGAGCTTGGTTGGAGCTGCGCCCTGTTGATGCTGAGAAGGTCGAGGGTCTCGAGGTAGATGATGTTCAGGCTGCTGCCGCTGTCCATCAGCACCTTCGAGAGTCTGGTGTTGACGATGATGGGGTCGACGACGAGCGGGAAGACGCCAAGGGCGACTACCTTGTCGGGGTGGTCATCTCGATCGAAGGTGATGGGGGTGTTTGACTAGTTGTGGTACTGGGGCACTGCCATCCTCGTTGCAAAGACCTCGCGGCGCTCCCTCTTGTGCTGCCTTGCGGTTAGCTGCATCGAGGGTCCGCCGTAGATCATGTAGCAGTCATGGACGGTTGGGAAACCTTCGTCGTCTTTGTCGTCCCCCTTGTCGCCGTTCTTCTCTTTCTTCTAGTCGTCCTTCTTGAACCCCAGGCCGTCGAAGTGTTTCTTCAGCATACGGCAGTCCTCGAGCTTGTGGTTTGCCCCTCCCTTATGGTAAGGGCAGGGCTCCTTTAGCATTTTGTCGAAGATAGCCCCCCTCTGGGGGACCTCGATGCCTTTTACGCTCCATGGCAGCGACGAGATCGTCGTCGAGGGCCTCCCGCTGGAACGGCTGTGCTTTCTTCTTCTTATTGTTCTTGTTGGGTCCTCGACTGGGGCCCTCATTGTCATCGGCGGGCGACTTGCCTTTGCCTCCTTCGCAGCTGAAGAAGGCGCCGACCGCTTCCTCCCCTGCGGCGTAGTTTGCCACTGCGTCCTTCAGCTCGTCGACGGTCTGAGGGCGATTCTGGCCTAACTCCCGCACCACATCTCGGATGGTGGTGCCTGAGACAAAGGACAGGATGACATCATGGTCTGGGTGTGCGGCAGCTCGGTGCGCTGCTTCGAGAAGCGTCGAACATACTCTCGGAGAGTTTCTCCTGACTTCTGCTTGCACTTGTTGAGGTCCCACGAGTTGCCGGGCTGTATGTAGGTCCCCTTGAAATTACCCTCGAATACTCTGACCAAATCGACCCAATCGTGGATCTGGTTGGCCGGGAGCTCCTCGAGCCATCTACGGTGTCGGAGAGAAAAAGCGGTAACTGTCGGATGATAGCTCGATCGTCCCCTCGAGCGCCTCCCAACTGACAGGCTAACCGGAAATCCGCCAACCACAGCTCTGGCTTGGTCTCGCCGTTGTATTTAGCAATGCTAGTCGGGGGTCGAAACGGACTGGGCAGCGGCGTGCTGTGGATTGCTCTGCTGAACACGCGAGGTCCTGGCGGTTCCGGGGCCATCCGATCCCCGTCGCTGTCGTACCGCCCGCCGCGGTGGGCGCTGTAACCGCACTCTTCTGCGTCTCCATACCGACGGCGTCGATGCTCGTCGATGTCGCGTCGTGCATCGTGTCGTCGTTGATTGTCGACGGGGTGGTTGAGGACAAGCACTGTCTTCCTTCCTCGAGGAGGTGGCTGCTGATGGACCGATACCTCTTTTTCGTTCTGGGCCGGCTCATCGCGCTTCTCTGTGGCCGCTCCTCGACGTCGAGAGGCCGAGCTCACGGCCTGCTGAACTGCTGCTACTTGAAGGAGAGTCTGCACCTCGTCTCGAATGCGTCATGCTTGGGAGTTCGACGGTTCGAGCATATTGCGTAGCAGCATCGTTGCCGCGACCACGTTCTGGCCCGCTCGAGGGAAACAGCTGTCGGGCTGCTCAGGCTCCCCATCTCCGACGATCTGTCGATGTACTTCTCGAGCCTATCTGCGGACACTTCCGCCAGGTGGGTATGGTTGGTCTTGCTCGAGGATCTGCTCGAGGAGGACGAGGCGCTCGCGATCTTCGTCGAGCTTTGTTTTGAGCTCCCGTAGCTGCACAAGTTGCGTGGCTCTGTCTTCCTGCGACGGGGGATCGACTTGACCATCGTTCCCAGGCGTCGTGGGGTCCTCCCTCGCTACAGGGGCTCGACCGCTGGTGGCGGCGTCTTGTGTTTCGTCGGTGGTTTCTACCGCCCCGTCGACGTGGAAGCATTCCCTAGTAGGGTCGTAGCTGTTGGACTCTGAGCCGGAATCCGGCTCAGCGGCGTAGAAGCATCCACGTCCATCCTCCAGCAGTCGTTGACTGAGCGAGGTGATTGTGTATCGGTCCAGGTCCTAGGCGGCGGAGGCCTCGTACCTGGGAGAAGTCTGGCAGTTCGGACGCTTGTTGCCGTGCTTCTACGTCGTCTGGGAGGACCATTGGTCGCTCTACGTACGTCTGGGCATTTGGACATATTGTCCTAGCAAGCGATGCCGCAGCGTTGTCCAGGCCGAACTGTAGCGCTCTTCTTGGGGCGAACAACCCGTGCGAGAGTAGCGTCGTGGAGGACGAGGGCGCGGAAGGCGCGCTGTCTCCCAAAGTTGTCGCGCGATCTTCGTGGCGTCGGGCCGTCATACCCACGGTTTCAGCGCGCGGGGCTGTCGGCTGCTGCGTCCCCCCCCCTGGCATGAATTGGCGTTCGTGAGGAGGCAGAGGAGTGGTGGTGGCGCTGTCCACGCCTCTTCTTGGGTGGGGAGGCATGGTGGCGAGGCCGTCTTTGAGCCCTCAATCGTGCGGGCATAATGCGAGCTCCTTCCGGTCCTTTGACCGAGAGCAGGATCATGTCATAGCAGAAACTGGTAGACATGAACTCGAGGCTCCTGAACCAAATCACAGTGGAGTGCGGAATCGGCGAAACAAGAGTGGCCATGTGGAAAGGAATGGGAAATCGGTAGAAAACACCCAGGACCCCTACCTTGCGCGCCAACTGTCGGTGTTTTCCCCACGGGGGGTCACACCAACGAGTAAAACTTGTGTGCCTGCTCCCCTTTCTAGATAGTGATGCAAGAAAAGACACAGAGATTTATCCTGGTTCGGGCAAGAGAAGGCCCTACGTCCAGCGGGGGGAAGTTTCTATTATCTTGCACCTAAGTGCTTGTACAGGGGTGAATACAGGCGTGGTATGGATGGTGATGGAGTGTGGTTGCTCTACTACGTGTGTCTTGTATTCTGTATCCGCTCCTGAGCGTCCCCTTTTATAGTTCCAAGGGGAGGCCTAGGTTACATGCATAGGCGACAGAGTAGGGGCCGATAGGGGTGCGGCGCGCTAACCTACTCGAGGCCTCCGTACCGGCGTGGCCTCGAGCCGTCTTGTCTTGGTACCTTGATGATGATTACGCGTGCCCCTAAATCCTGCTCCTATGCGCCGTCCTGGATTGGTTTATCTCTTGCACGCTTGTACGTCGTGGTAGCAGCTACATCGGAGTGGTTGAGGTGCTGTCATTCGTCGCCCGATCCTTCCTCAGGAAGGAAACATGCCTACTCGAGGGTCAGGTGCCGCGCAACGCCTCGCTGGTTAGAGTGCTGACTTTGGGCGTCTCGAGGGGGGCTTGACTTGACGTTCCGACCAACTCCCTGCGCCCTGCCACACTCTAGCTCGTTTGGTGGGGAAGGCTGCAAAAAGAACGATAGGACGGATGCCTGTTCCCTATCACGCTTCCCATGACCGATGGGTTAGGTGAGAACGCAGCAGGTGCATTAAATGCCCTGGTTCCCATGCCTACGTCAGGAGGCGGGCGGCATCCATGTGTTGAAGACCTTTTGATTCGTACGAGCCTGTTTCCGTATTCGAGGGTCACCGGCAGTCGAGCCCCAGTCGATTCGAACGACGCTCTTTCCATGTTCGAGGCCATGGTCGTCGATGACCGTGCGTGCAACCAGGGGGCATCGAGTCGGTGACCTCGACTCCCGTACGGATGCTCTCGCTATGTACATCAGTTAGGGTACCCCTTACTGATATCCTCGACAAACGTCAACTTAGGTATACTCTAGAACACACGAGAAGGTGACCCTACAAAGTGGGGCCCCCGTGGCAACCAGCCAGGGGCGGGCGCCCCACCTGGCAGGGGTGGCCGCCTGAGGAGCTCCACTAATCAGGAGCCACCTCACGGATCCAGCCTCCACCACCTTTGAGGAGTAATCTTGAGCTACATTTAAGTTGGTTTGAACCAAGGGTTGTGGTGCTTCCTAGGGGGCTATAAATACAACCCTGACCCCGCTTGGAGAGGGAATTCATTATTCTGAGAATAGAAGAAAAATTCAGAATTAAATAGAGAGGGGTCCCTCGAATGGATCTATCTCTTTAGGGTTCTTAGCCATCATCTCAGTTAGATCTCTATAGTTCTATAACATAGCTATATATAGGAATAGATCTAGAAGGAGTCAAGCCTAGCTTAGAGTCCGGATCTACCTTCGTTCTTGGTAAACTCTTATTCTTCTTTGTGATATTCATGTTAGTTCTTGCTACTATGAATATGACTTTGATCTATTTGATTATAATTATGTTTATACATAGGATCGTACAACACTTACTTATTAGGCTAATGGGTAAGTGATAGATATTGTGTAGGCGAGGTGTCTGTTGGCATTTCTTAGCGTCACTACTAAAAAAAGACCATAGATCCATCCTTAGCAATGACACCAGAAATGTTGGGTGTTGGCATACCATAACTATTGCTACATCAGAGAGATAACCCAAGGCAACTCGAGGGCGCATATAACTATGCATAGAACTATTATAACCCAAGGCAACTCGAGGGCGCATATAACCCAAGGCAACTCGAGGGCGCAAAGATAACCCAAGAATAAAGAAATAAATCTACTTGAGCAGGCATGGGTCACATATAACTATGCATAGAACTATTAGCGGATCATCTAATTAGCAACAAAAAGAGTTAGAACTAAGCCTGAGATGAGGGGAGATCCCTGCAGCTAGATACCCAGCCAATAGAGACTTTACAGAACTCCTATCGGAATACCTGATCGTGGGCGAATGCAAAGGATGATAGAGCTGTCACTACCTTGCCACCTACCCCTCTACCCGAAAGATATCCGCACATCCACTGATTCCTGTATACCTCAACACCATGTTCACATAATTGGAAACAACTCCTAACCCCTATGGGCCCCACCCCTTCGGAGAGACAGGCTAGGCTAAGAGCAACCATCACTGCATAGTGAACCATCATCCCATTCCTAATTCTAATCCTAATCATACTAATCTGATGAACAATGAAGAACAATGATGAACATATCGAGAACATAGCACAAGAACTAAGAACTAGTTCATATACTATGAACATGATAAGAACACAACCATACTCTAGTTCATATGCATAATCATATAAAGATGAATAGAACTTGCTCATGGAAGAAGATTGAATATTATTCATACCAAGAAGATCCTTTCTTCCAAGGAGACAAGCTCTCCTTGCTAGTTGTTGCCTTGCTCTACTACTAATCTAGACTAAAGATACAAGTGAGAGGTGTGAGGTAAATTGACTCCAAATGATGTGTGTGTTGAAAAGGGGGGACTGCCTCTTTTTTTATAGTGGAACTAGGATGGTTCGTCGGATCTAAATTTGGTAGTAGGTGAAACCATCCTATGCATGGTGGCATACAACTGCCTGAGAAAGATGGGCCCGGTTTGCCGCCTCCAGGGTTGCGCCCGCACCAGGGTGCTGCCGCACCCTGGGTGGGTCCCCCTGGGCACCGCCTTCAAGTGGTCGGTTCGGCTCTGGGCCTAGATCTCTCCTGTGGTTACGATCAGGCCTAGATCTGCCTTGTTCGGGCCTTTCTCTATTTTCTTGGTTTGCGCATTTCTGAATACGTCTTTTGGTAGTTTGCGCTTTCTTCGTGGTATGGCACATTTCCACTTGTTGCACTATAATTCCTGCAAAATATAATCAATATAGTACAAGTGGAACTTGTTAGTAATAAAATGCATGTGTGTATGTAATATGATTGCTTCTTCTCCTTTTGGATCAAGTTGGCAGTTTATGATTGGTCTATAATGACTGCCAACAAGTCCCCCAAGCTTGATCTTTGCTCGTCTCGAGCAAATAATAAAGTATTGTTGCTGATCAGGAGTTGCTACTATGCCAATATAATTCAAGAGTATCATACCTATAACAAAGCATTCATTCGCAATTTAAATAAATTGACATGCTATCCACACTTTACCTTGACTTCTCATGGGGCTTATAGCTTTTCCAAGTTCTTGGGTGGTTGCAAGATAGAATGGTTGTAACAGACTCACCATTCATTCATCCCTTGATAGACCATCAATCCGGAGGTTTTATAAATTTTTGCAAAATAAATAAGTTCCTAGAATGATTCTCTCGATCGCTTAATGTGTATGAAATCCTCAGCAAAGGCATTTGTGTTTGCCTTTAAGACCTACCACTAAGGCAGAGAATGGAGCTTTGGGAAGGTATAAAGGTGGGCGTACTTATGAAACTTGTGTTGCTGTTGGTACCCCTTATCTTATAATTATAAACATCATTTTAATAAATAAAATAAATAGATGGTAGGGATTTGAACTAACCTTTCCACAAGTTTTGTTGCAAATATCAATTTCAGGTATGACAAGTGGAAAGACGCAAAAGACACGAGAAAGCGCACTTCAAGAAAGCGTATTTAGAAAAGGCCCACCAAAACACAGAACTGGATCCATCCGTAACCTAAGGAAGGATCAGGGCCCAGGGACGAACCTACCACGCAAAGGCGGTGGCCAGTGGGGCCCACCAGTGGTGCGGCCGCACCCTCGTGCGGGCGCACCCCCCGTGGCGGCAACTCGAAACCACCTTTTTCAGACGGTTGCATGGCGGCATGCATAGGACGGTTTCACCTCCTAAAAATTTAGATTGCCATGAATCATCCTTGTTGGGCTATAAATAGATGGGTCCACACCATTCAACACACACACACCATCATTTGGAGCAATACACCTCACATTTCTACACTTGTTCTTTAGTTTAGATTGAGTAGTAGAGAAAGGCAAAGCTAGCAAGGAGAGCTTGTCTCCTTGGAGAATCTTAAAGCTTCTACACTTGTTGAAGATCTTTAGACCACACCTCCTGCACGAATCTTTGTTTAGGCACAATTTTCCTTTTCACAATATTTATGTTTCATATATTTTTTCCCTTCCAATGTAATGTGCCTATTCAAAGTTATCAATAAAAAAAGGTTTGTTTATCTTGTGCACTTGTTTTCTATATATATTGTGACTAACCATGACAGGAAAGAAAACAAGTGTGGGGTAAGGACTATTCAATAAAAAATCTAGATTTGTGCAAACCCTCTTCCCCCAAAAAGATTTTCAAATGAAATGTTTAAAATGATGTTACCTTTGTACTCCATCAAACATGTCTCCTATGTTCAAATATGTTTTTGCATACTTTTTATTCTTAGCTAATATCCCTATAGATTTATGAACACTTGTTATAGGGACCCCATTTTATCTAAGTAATTGACGTATGTGATATAGTAGGATGACATGATGCTTGCTGGTTCTTGCAAAGTACTTGGGTTTTCTTTTATAAAAAGCAAAGTTCAATAGCAAGTTTCTTGAATGATAAACCTTTATTCCTACCATGGCCAAATATTTGTTCATGATTAAACCTTCTACATATGCTGCTTGCTCTGTGTTGAGTTTGGTCAAATTTTTGGACCGCTGTCGAGAGATGTTTCATGCCTCTAAGATCAGAATTCACTTGCACCCACCATATAAAAGCCGACTCTCACACTGAGAAGTCACGCACAACATGCTTTCTCTATCCACCCAAAATTTCACCAACTCTTACACTGAGGGTTACGCACATATATCCACCAAATAAAAATGCTAATATCTCACCCTGAGAATTGTGCGTTCATATACATTCCTTGCATTTGTTATCATAAAGCTCTCTTTCCTTTTCATCAGAATCATAGGAATGAGCTATATATACAAAAAAATTATTATGAGAAAAAGCCAAAGGGGCAAAACGGGAAGAGATTCATACCCGTCCAAAAAAATAAAAAAATAAATAAATAAATAAAATTTGTGTTATAGCCCATATCCTCTCAAGTTTTTCATCTCATTTCAAAACAGAGTCTTGATGCAAGGAATGTTGCAATAAAAGTAGTGATAGGATTCCACCAAAAATTCCACACACTTGCACATCCTGATCTAAGGGTATGGCGCACTCCCTCCGGTATGGTCCTAGGTTTGACTTGACAACATATGCAGGGTAAGTAAGTTCCACCATCATACCTACCCAAAACTCCAGATAAGCCTTTTAGAAGTAGGATGATAAAAAAGAAGGCCTCAACTCTTTATGCCTTGGTAAGGAACCACTCACATATTAGGAGGGACTTGAGAGCATCATTCAAGAAACATGTGCTATTTTTATTTTTCAAAATTTTGCAAAACCCCAAGTTTCTGCGCAGGGACTATGTAAGAGAATTTGAATCCAAGTTGTTCCATGTTTCAATTACACAAGATAGCTTGGTAGACACTTTGAAGTTCATAAATCCAGGTGAAGCTGTGAATAACCTGTATGCAGATTCTTTTGACAAGGAAGATGAACCCATTTGGTCTTTAGTGCCTTCACTCAAGGACTAGCAAAGGACCAAGTGTGGGGGAGTTGGTACCCCTTATCTTATAATTATAAACATCATTTTAATAAATAAAATAAATAGATGGCAGAGCTTTGAACTAACCTTTCCACAAGTTTTGTTGCAAATATCAATTTCAGGTATGACACGTGGAAAGGCGCAAAAGACACGAGAAAGCGCACTTGAAGAAAGCGTCTTCAGAAAAGGCGCAAATCAAAAGATAAATGGAAAAGCCCACCAAAACACCGAACTGGATCCATCCGTAACCTCGGGAAGGATCAGGGCCAAGAGACGAACCTACCACACGAAGGCAGTGGCCAGGGGGGCCCACCAGTGGCTCCACACCATTCAACACACACACCATTATTTGGTGCAATACACCTCACATTTGTACACTTGTTCTTTAGTTTAGATTCAGCAGTAGAGCAAGGCAAAGCTATCAAGGAGAGCTTGTCTCCTCGGAGGATCTTAGAGCTTCTTGGTTGAATACAATTCAGTTCTCCTCCATGAGCAAGTTCTTATCTTATTTATATGATTATGCAATTGAATTAGAGTATAGTTGTGTTCATATCTTGTTCATAGTATATGAACTAGTTCTTAGTTCTTGTGCTATGTTCTTGATGTGTTCATCCTTGTTCTTCATCGTTCATCGAATTAGTATGAATAGACAAAGGATTAAGATTGGGGTAACGGTTCATTGGGCTGTGATGTCCACTCTTAGCCGAGCCTCTCAATCCGAAGGGTTGGGGTCCTGGGAGGCTAGGAGGCGTTTCCAATTACACGGGCGAGGTGCTTGGGTATGCGGAGATTAGTGGATGCGCGGGTATCTTTCGGGTAGAGGGGTAGGTGGCAGGGTAGTGACAGCCCTGTCATCCCTGGTATTCCCCCATGATCAGGTATTCCGGTAGGAGTTCTGTAAAGTCCCTATCGGCTGGATGTCCAGCTGCGGGGATCTCCCCAGAGCCTCAGACTTAGTTGTAACTCTAGTTATATTGATTAGATGTTCTACTAACAATTCTTTGCATAGTTATATAAGATCAATGCCGGCTCAAGTAGTTGTTCTTTATTTCTTTTATTTCCTTATTTTCTCTTTATTCCTTGAGGTTGCCCCGATGAGTGTGTCCACTATCTATATTTTAAGAGCCTGCCGTGACCCCTGATTAGACTATGTCTACCTATGCATCTCAATAAGTGATCAAGCTACAAACCAAGCTAGATGCATTTGTTACGCCCTCCTACGGGATTAAAAACGATAACCCTTGAATACTCACGGGTTGAAATGCTACAATGATAGTTCTGTTCGCTTGCAGTTTTATTCTTTATATTCATGAACTATTGATTGGCATACCGAAGTACCGTTACTTAAGATTGTAAACTCTATCCATGGTGCCATGCTACAACTTTGCATATCATAAGTAAGGATGGTTAGGATGGCCAATCCAGCATTCCTAATTATTGTTACCAGACTGCACTGCTAAGGCCGGCGCCGTTAAAGGCCTTGGGTTATCTCTTTGACGTAACGATAGTTATGGTATACCAACACCCGACATTTCTGGTGCCATTGCTAATGATGGATTTATAGTATATCTTTAGTAGTGACGCTAAGAAATGCCAACAGTTGCCAAGTCAAAGCCTGGACCATGAGGAGATACAAGTCATACACCTTGATTGAGATGTGCAAGTGTGTGGAATTTTTGGTGGTAGTCCTATCTAAATATTTTTGGTTACTCCGTGTATTATGACTCTCTTTATTTTGACGATGAGAATAAGAGAATGTAAACATATGGGCCCTAAATATATATATATATATATATATATTCTGACGGGGATTTTGATTTTCCCGTCCATGCCTTTTGGCTTTTCCTTTTTTTTCATGGATAACTGATGCCCACATGTTTCGAAGAGATCTCAAATAGGAAAATGGAGACATGTCATGATGGTGATGTAAGGAGTAAAATTGTGTATGGGGATGCGCTAACCTCAGGGTGAGAGTTTGGCATACTTATTTGGTGGAAGCTAAGGCGCAACTCTCAGGGTAAGAGTTGGCATATTTTTGGTGGATGGAAGGGTGCTTGTTGTGCGTAACTTCTCAGTGTGAGAGTTAGCTTTATTTGGTGGGTGCGTGAATCTCATATCATGGGTGCATGACCATAATCTCACTCTAGGATACCTAGGATTTGACTCAACTCAAAGCGCCGCAAGCCGCATATGACTAAAGGTGTACAAACTACTAAGCAAGTCATATGGCCTTGGTAGGTATTTCATAATCATTGAGGAACTCTTTGTCTTGAATTTTTGAAAACAAAACTCCAGATGTCAAGTTTCTCTTAGAACAAAGTCATAGCAAAATCTATTTATACCATATCATGTCTTGCAACAACTCAGAAAAGGATCATACATTTGCAACCCACAAGATTTCAAGTTCTCAGAATGAGACATTTTTAGCCAACAAACTTAAATCTTGATGAACACTAAATTATAACTTAGATACTAGAGAATTATAGACAGAGCAACTATTCATCATTTCAATAGAAGAGAAACTAACATATCATAGCGCACATGAGAGTGGATTTTTTTTAAAGATGATGAAAAAATTCTGAAATTTGAATACTGAAATTAAGAACTAAAATTAAGTGCAAGAATGTAAGATACATGTTACATCTTGTGGGGGTCCTCCCCCAAGCTAGTGAACTGCTGCGGTCCAGGGAAATGTCCCATGGATCGCAGGTAGGCCATGTGTGCCTCGTGCCGGCGACGGCTTGCATCCTCAAGGTCGATGAAGCTCTGTTGGGTATACTGATGCCATTGGGTTAGCAGTCTGGATGTGGGCATTCAGCGTACCTTGGATCTGCCTGTTCTAGAGCTCCAGTCCTCCCATGCGAGTGTTGAGGACGTCCAGTGTGACCTGAGGGCGAACAGGGTGTGGCATTCCCTCGGAATCTGAGGAGTGTGAAAGGTCCTATGGCTAGAGGGGGGTGAATAGCCTATTTAAGAAAAAATCTACAAACTCACTAGAGCAAGAGGTTAGTAAAAAACAAAGCGAAGCTTTTTGCTCTAGCTCTAATGGGGTGTTTGCAAGCCACCTATCCAACAATTCTAGTTGATATAATCACTAGGCACACAAGAGCTATGTCACTACTTACACTAGAAAGCTACTTAAAGTTTCTATACAAGTAAGTAAGCTACTCTAGTTTGCGGGAATGTAAAAGAGATGGTTTGAACTTTATACCGCAGCGTAGAGGGGATGAACCAATCAATAATATGAAGTCCAATCATCGGGAGAAATCGAATGAACAATCACAATGGAGACACACAATTTTTCTCCCGAGGTTCACGTGCTTGCCGGCACGCTATGTCCCCGTTGTGTCGACCAACACTTGGTGGTTCGGTGGCTAAGAGGTGTAGCACGAACCTCGTCCTCACTAGGACACCACAAGAACCTACCCACAAGTGAGGTAACTCAATGACACGAGCAATCCACTAGAGTTACCTTTCGGCTCTCCGCCGGGGAAGGTACAAGACCCCTCACAATCACCGGGAGATGGCCACGAACAATCACCAACTCGTGTCAATGCTCCTCCACTGCTCCAAGCTGTCTAGGTGGCGGCAACCACCAAGAGTAACAAGAAAACCGCAGCTAGAACGATCCCCAAGTGCCACTAGATGCAATCACTCAAGCAAATGCACTTGGAATCACTCCCAATCTCACAAAGATGTATAATCTATGAAGGAGATGAGTGGGAGGTGTTTGCTTAGGCTCACAAGGATGTCAAGTATGTTAGAATGCCAAGAGAGTGAGCCCCAAGCCAGCCAAACACGTATTTATAGCCCCTCAAACAAATAGAACCGTTGGCTCTTTTCACTGGGCAAACTGCGGGGTCACCGGACGCTATTAAAGGGGCACCGGACGCTCAACACCAGCGTCCGGTGCTCCAACGTCAGCCGCATGTCAGAGTCTAACGGTAACCTGCAGAGCACCGGACGCTGAGCAGGTTGGCACCGGACGCGTCCGGTGCACACCGGACTCATGCGCAGAGAGCTCCGCAAACTCGCAGGGTCACCGGACGCAAGCCACCGGACGCACCCTGAGCGTCCGGTGCTTACAGGACTCACACCCAGAGAGGTCTGCAAAACGCGCGGACACCGGACTCAGACCACCAGACGCTCCAGCTTGCGTCCGGTGCCTGGCGTCTGGTGCCTAACCCTAGCTGAGCTAGGCAGCCTGCACACCGGACACTCAGACATAGCGTCCGGTGCCTCTGAGCCAGCGTCTGGTGAGTGTTCCTCAGCGAGAAACACTCCCGCGACTTCTCCAAATTTCCCATTGGCGCAATAGAAAATATGCACTTCATTTTCTCAAAAAGTGTCGAATCCCATCTCGCAAGCTCGGCGGGAGGGAGAGAGGAACCCATCCTCTCTCTACCCTTGAAACTTCACCTCCTTCTCAAAGTGTGCCAACACCACAAGTGTAAACCAACAAGTGTGCACGTGTGTTAGCATTTTCACAATCATTTTCTTTGAAGGAGTTAAGTTAGCTCACTAGGTTCTAAATGCATGCACATGAACAATGACACCTAGTGGCACTTGATAACCGCTTAGCCAAAGAATTCCCCTCTTTATAGTACGGCTATCTATCCTAAAAGTGATCACACCCTCTATGGTGTCTTGATCACCAAAACCAAAACCCTAAGCAATACCTTTGCCTTGATCTCCATAGGGTTTTGTTTTTCTCTTTCTTCTTTTCCAAGTTGAGCACTTGATCATCTTGTGGTCATCACCATCATTACTATGATCATCTCTTGCTCCATCACTTGGCATGTACCAACCTTATTAAGTCTACACACACTTAGCATAGAGGTTAGTACTTAGGGTTTCATCAATTATCCAAAACCAAACTAGGGCTTTCAATCTCCCCCTTTTTGGTAATTGATGACAACCCTTTTTACAAAGATTTTCAATAAAATTTTCTTGGATTCATGTTGCTTGCCCAAGCATTTTACCATGTGCAAAGGTTATGGACAAGTTTCATAAACCCAAATTGGTAACAATTGCTCCCCCTACATATGTGCTAAGAGTTTGGATTTGAAAGCTTGCACATATGCTTGAATAGGAAATATAGGAGTCAATTTCTACCAAATGATGCTAAGGTGTAAAGAATGGACCTTTGAAGCGTGATACCAATCGGAGTTGCCAATATACACCATCCTTAGCACCATTAGTAACTAGATATTCACAAAACTAGAACACCCCGTGAGATCAACATATAAACAAGGTTCTAGTACCACTTGTAAAACAACTAAAAGTCTAGTTACACTACCTATGCATGCTAGTTTTTCATTTCATCAATCAAACTTACAACTAGCATACACCACACAAGCAAGGCATTGGAAAGAAAGCTTCTAAAGCTAATGCAAATGCAAGCAAACATATGTGATGCACATACAAATGCAACATACAAGTTTATGAGCTTGCTCCCCCTACTTGTGTGCTTCAAAATTTTAATTGATCCCCTTCTTTTACCATGTTACTCCCCTATCTTAAAACTTTGGTAATTTCTCTCCCCCTTAGTCATCAATGACCACAAAAGGTGAGCTCAAATTTTAGATAGGTTAGTGTGAAACCATGTGAAGTGAGATCCTTTTCCCAAATTGGTCCAATCTAGATTACTTCACTAAGATATTTAACTCGGTTTGATCCAAGGACAAGCTTCTTCACACCTCCAAATAAGGGTTATCTTGTACCATGTTGAGTTAAACACTTATAGCTCATATTCTAGATCAAACACTAGGATTGCAAGCCCACAAACATGTCATATGCTACCACTAGATCAAGTCAAGCGTAAAAGCAATAGTGGTACCATATAAGCATCAAATTCATTTTATTTTCATGAATGAACCTAGGACATGTAAGAAATGACTAGATGCATTAAACAAGTCCTTAGCAAAGATGGAAGAAATGTCAAACAATTTAACCTTGCTTTGCTCGAAGGAGAGGCATGTCATAAAGTGGGGGTGCATCAACACATATTTGAGAAGTCAAGTATGTTCAATTCATTCCTTAGCTTGCAAAACCTCTTCTCATCAAGTGGCTTGGTGAATATATCGGCAAGTTGATCATCGGTGCCTATACTCTCAATGCAAATGTCCCCTTTTTGTTGGTGATCTCTTATGAAGTGATGGCGGACATCTATGTGCTTTGTTCTTGAGTGTTGAACCGGATTGTTGGTGAGCTTCACGGCACTTTCATTGTCACATAGCAATGGCACTTCTTTGAAATTGATTCCAAAGTCCTTCAATGTTGCCTTCATCCATAGGATTTGTGCACAACAACTACCGGCCGCAATGTATTCCGCTTCGGCGGTTGATAGTTGTTGATGCAAAACTGATCTGCAAACACAAAGGGCTAATACCCGATTCGAACGTTAAGGCGTGCCAGCCGATTTGACCTTGCTATCGGCGAAGGTGATAACTCGAATACTTTAGTCCTGACAACAGCGATGCGCCCGGATGTCACGGCTAAGAGGTACTCACGCGGAACTCGAGAACACGCCGAGCTTAAGTCGACGAATTCCTAAGAACTCGTAATAAAAGGAAAAAAGTATGACGAAGTCGTCGAAAAGTAGATGCTGGAATATGAGTAAAAAAACGTGTGTTTGATTGATTTCTTGATTATGTTGATTACAAGGTCCTAGGGTTTATATTTATACCCTGCTCAAAGAGCTACAACCAGACACGATTAGAATTCGAATTCCAAATTACACGGAATCCGTATACAAAACGATGCAAATAACTAAGGAAATAATAAAACTATCCTTCGGGACAACCCGAAACTCCTCCAGATGACAACTGGCAGCTTCCGGACTCCTCCTTCGCGTCATCGGCAATCCCCTTGCCATAGTCATCGGCAGATCTTTTTACCCAGCCATCGGCACCATATTACTGCCTGTGGACTTAATCACATTCAACTTCTCCCTCATCGGCAACCATCCTCATCAGCAACCCGCATTGTACTGCCACCCTATCCTGCCATCCTGGACACGTGCCCAAAAACGGTGTCAACACATGCCCCCCAGTTTCGGAGTATAAAACTATTAATGCTCCGAAATTCTCTGCAGTAATGATGCCTTCTCCGCAATTAATGCTCCTAATCTGGTAACCGACAACCTCAATCTGGACAACTCTGATCCTAATCCTCCGCAGATTCCTCGAAATTCCCAACTTCCTAAACGGGTATCTTTCTTGGCCGTACATCGGCAACAATTCCGTTATAAAGATCTGCCGATGCTCTGACCAGGATATTCGCAAAAAACGGTTACTCCCCGTCTATCCGCCCATCGGCAAGATGACCGTTATAGAATATTGCCGATGGACCGACCAGGAGATCGTGCACAGTAAAATATCTTTAGATAATGACCGCTTCCTGTCAAATCACCTGCACAATCCCTGGATTACCGTGCGAACAGTTACCATATCCATCTGAGTACCCTCGGGCTTCTCGGATGCGGCAAAGAGATAAGACGGATTTGCCCTTGCCCATCTTGTCCTATAAATAGTTCCTTCTTGGGTACTCCCCCATTACACCATTCTACTATCCAACTTTGCTTTTCCAGCGGCGGCGCCATCTACAACCCTCAAGACCTCCGACAAGCACTCTTCTTCATCAACTCCGGTGCCCTCCAACGTCCTCTTCACGACAAGATGGCCATTGGCTTCGTCGTCCCTGAGGTCAGACTTCCATCTCATCTGCTGTACCTTTTTCTTGCATTCCTGTTCATCTGCGATTCATCTTACCGAATATTTTCCTTTCCCTTTTTCTTTGTATTTTTATTCTCCAAAACACTAGGAGTTGTCCAACAAAATTGTCATCCCTACCGATCAACCACACCTTCAGTGCCTCGGCCCTCTAGGGGATCCAGATCCAACTGACCTTATCAATGCAGAAACCAACAGGATTCCCTTTAGAGCTGAAAACTTTTCTTTAGATCTGTGGAAAGACACCTTTCGTTCTTGGCCCAGCCCTACCGTAGGGTGGAAAGATTGGTTTTTGAGGGTCAGCAATTCTTATGAAGTTCAATGGGGTGAGAGAAAGCTAGCTCAATGCATTAGGCTATCCATTGCCGATATGCACAGGAACGAGTCATTGCTGATAGCTGCATCCTACTTTTGGTCAGACACCCTCAATGCTTTTGTTTTTGGCCACGGCCCTGCTTCTCCTACCCTTGCCGATGTAGCCATGCTTACTGGGCTAGATATATCTTCTGCCGATAGCACCCACTTTTTTGATACCGCCCCCAGTGCCAAAGTGGAGACTCGCGCTATCAGCGGTTGGTCAGGGTACATCCAGAAGTACCGCGGGAGAGGGCCTGTCACCACAAAGGAGCAAACCACCTTTCTGAACATGTGGCTGGACAAGTTTGTATTCTGTGGTCGATCGGCAGGACCGACTTCTGTCTATCTATCGGCAGCAGAAAGACTGGCTAGCGGCGGCCAATTTCCTCTCAGCCGATATCTGCTCGGCGCTGTTTACCACCTTCTTCATCAGGTAGCCCAGAAACTCCTGCTTGGCCAATCCATCGGCAACTTGGGAGGCCCCTGGTGGTTTATTAATATGTGGCTCAATCTGCACCTGCATAAGCGCCTTGATTTCAACTTGTTCTCACAGCACTTCCCAAGAGATATAGCCGAGAATCATGTGTTAGGTGAAGAGGAATCGGCAACGCGTGCCCCCTTGAACTTTGGTGAAGCCGTTATAGTCTTACCTGGTTCAGGGAACAATCCGGATCAGATCGGCCGATTCTTCGAAACTCTGTATGAGGGTCTGGCCAGAGATGAACGACCATGGCTGGCTTATGACGACCCAGACAGCATGCTCCCTCTGACCTTCAATCCATTTGATGAAGCTCTTGACAGGGACAATGAGGTGATGATGGCAATCGTGACTCCCAGAGCCATACCAGTGAATTTCTTCGGTAGCACGAAAACCTCCCCCCAAACCTATGAATTTTATAATCCATCGGCATTAGATCGCCAGCTAGCTTTGGGCCAATTGCCGATTGCACTTCCTTATGCCAATGTAATAAAGCCCAGAGAGCCCATCGCCAACCTCCTCGAGTGGACTCGAGTAGCCCAGCTACCACCAAATGCCGATACAGATATAGATCTGTCAGAATGGGTTCCAGCCGCCTTTATCACTCAGGCATACAAGCTATGGTGGGCAGAATGGAAAGAGAATCTATTCTGCAGATCGGCCCTCTCATACCGCGGCATGATCGACCCCGAATACGAAGTCCCTGATGACACTGTAAGTATTTTAAACCGATGTCTCATTTTCCAATACTATTCCCATCGGTAACTTACCCCTGTATTCCTTTTGCAGATTGACAACACCCCCCCATCGGTTAGCTGGAGTGGCAAGCCGATCGACTTATTCCCATCAGGCCCGATCTCTTCAATCGGCCATAATGCTCCTACTCTGGCTTCCATCTTGCACCGGGGTGCGCGTCTCAAGAAAGTTACCACCAGGAAAACTCAGACATCACCAACGGTAACTGCTTCCACTCTGGCGCAAGCTTTCAAGGCAATCTGTTAAAACCTTTTTCATTTATACTGACTATCTTTGTATCGGTTATCTGTGCTCATAAACTCCTTTTTGTTGTTGCAGCAAACTGGTGCATCGGCAAAAGCCAAACGCCAAGGTGCCGATGCCCCCCAGTCTAGTCAGCCAAAGAGGAAGGGCACCCAAGGTGCTAAGGCTGGAACAAAACGCCAGAAAGTGGCAACTCCTCCTCCGATGTCCCCAATCCCGGTGGAATCTTCCCCTTCTCCTCCAGAAGTCCAGGCACAGCAAGCACCATCTCCCCAACCAATACAGGAAGCACCACAGATGGAAGAACCCCAGCAGGAAGAACCTCAAACGGCAGGTACATCAGCTGACGTAGGTGAACAAACAACTGGCCCGACAGGCCCAGTTATATCATCGGCGGTTTCCCCGACTCAGGCAGCTGTTCTCTCTCCTCCGGGTAACATATCTCAACAATACTTCCGCCGATAAACTTATTCTCATTTAATCTCTTAATCCTTCCTGTCTTCTTTCAGGCGATATCGTTCCATCGGCAACATTTGCCGATCAACCTGTAGCTCCATCGGCATCTTTGAGTCAAAGGCAAGAAATCGCCTTGAAGCAAGTAAGTCATCCAATTTTCCACCAGTATCGTCTGCCGAAGTTTTGACCATAAAACTGACTTATTTCATCTTCATTTTCAGGAACAAGATTCTCCCAACAGCTTATTCTCCTTCGCCATTGATATCTTCGAAGAAGAAGGCGAGGAAGCAAGCTCCTCTCGGGCAGTTGGAACTGTATCGGCAGAAACCAGAGCTAAGCTGGAAGAGTTATCGGCCATACTTCATCAAGACACAACTCAACTGGTCAACGATTCTGACCCAGCCAAAGCTCTGTTCAAGACCCTTAGAGGCCAAATTCCTGCCGATGCTGAAGAAACACTCTTCCATGCTGCACACCTAGAAAGCCGCCAGCTACAGTACCAGAGAGCCACTCGACGCCTTGCCGATAGAGCCGCTCGAATCCAGCTTTCTGAGGAGATGATGAAAGAAAAGCTCTTAGCCGATGAGAAACATAAGAACATCGGCACCTTAAAGTCCTCAGGTGATGCACTGAAGCAGAAAGTGTCTGATCTATCGGCAAAAAGAGAAGCTCTACTGGCCGAACTCAAGCAAGTAGAGGACGCTCTGTCCCAAGCCCAGCAAGAAGAGAGTCAACTGCCGGAGACCATCAAGCACCTTGAACAAGAACGAAACGTCCATGGTCGCAAAGCGCTGCAGCTGAAGAGGAAGCTGAAGCCGATAGAAGGTTCTGCCGATGATGATATCAAAGAGATAGAGACAGCCAATCAGATTCAGCAATCCAAGCGCTGCTGAGCATCTGAAGCTTTCACCGGCAACACACCTTTGTTTTTCCGCTTTTAGTTTTTAGTCTAGCCGATAAGACTGTTATCGGCATCTTTTGAAACATTAAGTCTGCCCTCGAACATTTAAATCCAGCCGATAGGAGTGTTATCGGCACTTAAACTTTTATGCGTCGACCCATATGCTGGGGTAGTACTTCTTTAAATATTTGCCATTTAATGCTCTGGGAAATTCAACTCCCTCGAGAGTTTCTAGAATATAGGCATTACCAGGAGCTGAGTGTCTTATCCGATAAGGACCTTCCCAATTAGGAGACCACTTTCCAAACTTCGAACTTTTAGTCCCAACTGGCAAAATCAACTTCCATACCAAATCCCCATCGGCAAACTCCTTAGCCTTTACTTTTTTATCATACCATCTAGCAACTCTCTTCTTATTTTCTTCTATACTCATTAAAGCCTTTAACCGATGCCCTGCTAAATCATCTAACTCATCGGTCATCAAAGTGTCATAATCATCGGTAGCCAATTGATCTTGAAAAGATAATCGCCTAGATCCAGCCTTAATCTCCCAAGGCAACACTGCATCATGTCCATACACCAATTGATAGGGTGACACCTTGGTTGATCCATGACAAGCCATCCGATAAGACCACAGTGCTTCATTTAACAATGTATGCCACCGCCTAGGATTTTCTTCAATCTTTCGTTTAATAAGCTTGATAATTCCTTTGTTAGACGCTTCGGCCTGCCCGTTGGCTTGAGCATAGTAAGGAGAAGAATTCAACATTTTAATTCCCATACCGATTGCGAATTCATCGAACTCCCCCGACGTGAACATGGTGCCCTGATCGGTAGTAATCGTTTGGGGAATCCCAAATCGGTAAATAATATGCTCCTTCACAAAATCAATCATATTGGCCGATGTGACTTTCTTCAAAGGAATAGCTTCGACCCACTTAGTGAAATAGTCAGTGGCAACTAGAATGAACTTATGCCCGTTGCTAGATGGTGGATAAATCTGGCCGATCAGATCGATGGCCCACCCCCGGAACGGCCAAGGTTTTATTATAGGATTCATAGCCGATGCGGGTGCTCTCTGGATATTACTGAACTTTTGACAACCTTGACATCCCTTGAAATATTTAAAACAATCTTCAAGTATGGTTGGCCAAAAATATCCATTCCTTCGAATCATCCACTTCATCTTAAAAGCTGACTGATGCGCTCCACACACTCCTTCATGGATTTCCCCCATCAAACTTCTGGCTTCATCATCACCCAAGCATCGGAGAAGAATTCCGTCGATAGTTCGATAATACAATTCATTTTCAAGGAGCACATACTTGGTCGCTTGAAATCGAACCCGTCTTTCAACTTTTTTGGATGGATCTTCTAGATAATCGATAATTTCTTTCCTCCAATCACCGGCACTGACTGCCGATGTCGCATTAATCATTGGCTGATATCCTGAGGCATGCTGGGCTAACCGATTAGCGTCTTCATTATGCAATCGGGGAACATGCTCCAATCGGAAGTTCTTGAATTCCTTTAACAGTTGCGTACTTCTCTCGAAATAGGTTATGAGAACTTCACTTCGGCATTCATAGCTTCCGGCCAATTGATTTATAACCAACATGGAATCCCCGAATATTTCAACAGCATCAGCACGAACTTCCCTTAACAACTCCAACCCCTTGATCAGAGCTTGATACTCAGCCTGATTATTTGTTGATGTAGCAACAATCGGCAAGGAAAACTCATACTTCCTCCCCTTAGGAGAAACCAATACAATGCCGATTCCTGCCCCCCGGTCACAGGTAGAACCATCAAAGAAGAGCGTCCAGGGTGCAATTTCCAAGGTTTCCACTAGACCGCAATGCTGAGTCACAAAATCGGCCATGATCTGCCCTTTGACTGCCTTAGCCGATTCGTAACGCAAATCGAACACCGACAGCGCTAAAATCCATTTACCGATCCTACCACTCATAATCGGCATAGATAGCATGTATCGGACCACATCATCTTTGCAAACAACAGCACATTCAGCCGACAACAGGTAATGTCTCAGCTTGATACATGAAAAATATAAGCATAAGCACAGTTTCTCAATGGCCGAATACCTGGTTTCAGCATCAATCAACCTCCTACTCAAATAATAAATTACTCTCTCTTTCCCTTCAAATTCTTGAACTAAAGCTGAACCAATAACCGATCCATCGGTAGATAAATATAATTTGAAGGGTTTCCCTTGTTGAGGTGGAACTAAAACTGGAGGATTTACTAGATACTTTTTGATTTCATCCAGAGCCAACTGCTGTTCTTCTCCCCAAACAAACTCCTGATCGGCTTTCAATTTAAGAAGAGGACTGAAAGCACGAATTCTCCCAGATAAATTCGATATAAATCTTCTGATAAAATTCACCTTGCCGATCAAGGATTG
Source organism: Sorghum bicolor (assembly GCF_000003195.3). Lineage (NCBI taxonomy): Eukaryota > Viridiplantae > Streptophyta > Magnoliopsida > Poales > Poaceae > Sorghum > Sorghum bicolor. The sequence goes on from NC_012877.2 coordinate 25,695,389, forward strand.
GAGCTCGGTTTTATTGGTAGGGGCCACTATTTTATTGATGGCATCAATAGATCTTCGACTAATTTCAATACCCCTCTGATGTACCATAAAACCAAGAAACTGCCCTGCCGATACGCCAAATGCACATTTGTTGGGATTCATCTTCAATCCATGTTTCCTTGTGCATTCCAACACTTTTCGTAAATCGGCAAGATGCTTTGAGAAATCTCCAGACTTAACCACCACATCATCGATATAAATTTCTATGAACTTGCCGATGAACTCATGAAATATAAAATTCATGGCCCTTTGATAGGTAGCACCAGCATTCTTTAACCCAAAAGTCATGACTATCCATTCAAATAGTCCAACATGACCGGGACACCTGAATGCGGTTTTTGGAATATCTTCCTCTGCCATGAATATTTGATTGTAACCCGCATTACCATCCATGAAGCTGATAACCCGATGGCCGGCCGCAGCATCAACCAGTAGATCGGCGACAGGCATTGGGTATCCATCCATCGGCGTAGCTTTATTGAGATTCCTGAAATCAATGCACACCCGAAGCTTCCCGTTCTTCTTGTAAACCGGAACAACATTGGAAATCCATTCGGCATACCGACACTGCCGAATAAACTTAGCTTCAATAAGTTTAGTGATTTCGGTCTTAATATCAGGTAGAATGTTAGGATTACATCGGCGGGCTGGTTGCTGATGTGGCCGAAATCCAGACTTGATGGGTAGCCGATGTTCGACAATTGATCGGTCTAAACCAGGCATCTCTGTATAATCCCAAGCAAAGCAATCTTTATATTCTTTTAACAAACTAGTCAATTGTCGCTTACACTCAGGATCTAATTTAGCACTAATAAAAGTAGGCCTAGGCTTATCACCACTACCTATATCTACTTCTACCAAATCATCGGCCGATGTGAACCCCTGGCCTAATTTTCCATCATCGGCGAATCTATCCATTAAAAACCGTCGTCAGAACCGACTGCTTGGATCGGTGGAATCTCATAATCGGCAACTTTGAGAAAATCTTTCTCCCAAACCTCTCCTGAAATGCACCTAGTCCTTTCATAAGTATCCGCTTCTGCCGATGCGATAACATAAGAAGAATCCCCTGGGACGATCTCAATCTTGTCACCTACCCACTGAACCAAGCACTGATGCATTGTAGATGGGACACAACAATTGGCATGAATCCAATCTCTCCCCAATAATAAATTGTAGGCACCTTTTCCGCTGATCACGAAAAAAGTTGTCGGCAAGGTTTTGCTGCCGATGGTCAACTCTGCACATATCGCCCCCTTGACTGGAGACACGTTTCCCTCAAAGTCTTTGAGCATCATATCGGTCTTGGTCAAGTCTTGATCCCCTTTCCCAAGCTTCCGATATACTGCATACGGCATAATATTAATAGCAGCCACCATCAACTAGGATCTTAGTCATTGGCTGCCCATCAACCCTTCCTTTGAGGAACAAAGCCTTAAGATGCTGCCTTTCGTCATCGGCAGGTTTCTCAAAGATAGCCGTCATCGGATCCAGAGCCAACTGAGCTATCTGATCAGAAAATTCCAACTCATCGTCACTAGCTGGTGCAAGAAACTCCATCGGCAACATGAAGACCATGTTGACGCCAGCCGATGGACCTTCCCTCTTAGTGTCTGACGGCTGCCGACTTCCAGAGTTCTCTCCTTTATTTAGCTCTTCCTGCCTTTCTCGTTGCAACCTCCTTTTCTGTGTCTTGGTTAATCCTTGAGGGCACCATGGAGGAAGTGGCCTTTGCCTTGCCGTCAGGCGTTGGTTCTCTCTTGACTCCATGCGATGCGTGTTAGCATCCCTGCAAAATATGAATTCATCGGGAACCCGCGCATCAGCCATTCCTTCGAGCTCCTCTCGGTTCCTGGGAAAATACTGGACACGGTCACTAAGTCTGTTGTGCCCACTGAATCTGCCCCCCAGCCGGTCATGAACTGACACCCTTCCTCTGATTAGCCCATTAGCTCGCCGTTCATCATCATAATAACGCCGATTGTTCCTATTGTACCGATCATAACCGTTGCATTCAGGGCAGTCTCTGACAGTAGGAAGCTTGATATTTTCCTCCCAACAGTGGATGAAGAATGGGCAATTCCAATGATCCCTGTGCCGATTCCACTCCTGTCGGCGTCTTTCTTCTTCCCATTGATAATCTTCCTGCTGGCGTCGATACCGATCTTCCCGTTGCTGCCATTTTTCTCGAGACCTCCTATGAGTTATGACGACGCCAGATCGAGGAAGCCTTCCTGAGCTAGCTCCTTCCTGGACCAAGCCCTTACTTCTTGCATCGGCAGTAGTAACTTGATGCTGAGGATCTACCGATGCACTCTTCTCAGCTGTTTCCGACGTTAAGACCTTGGCCTTCCCCTTAGCATCCAACATGTTTGTCGGGAATGGATGTTGGTCTATCTTCATCGGCTTCTGGGCTTTGGAACTGTCAAATTTGATTCTCCCTGACTCTATAGCCGATTGCAGCTGCTGTCTGAATACTTTGCACTCGTTGGTGTCATGGGAAGTTGCATTATGCCACTTGCAATATCTCATCCTCTTCAACTCTTCTGCCGACGGGATCACGTGGTTAGGTGACAGTTTGATTTGACCTTCCTGAAGTAGAAAGTCAAATATCCTATCGGCCTTGGCGGTGTCAAAGGCGAACTTCTCTAGTTCCTTCTGCCCAAAAGGACAAGACATCGGCTTCTTGTTTTTTACCCACTCGGCCAAACCGATTACTGGTTCCTCATCGGAATCTGAGCTTGTTGCTTCGTCAACAAATGACACTTTCTTATTCCATGCCCTCTTAGGCTCGAAAGGCTTGATGTCTTGATCAGATATCCTCTGCACCAAATGACTTAAACTTTCGAACTCCTGGGAGGCATACTTATCCCTGATATGTGGCAACAAACCTTGGAAAGCCAAATCGGCTAGCTGCCGATCATTCAAAACCAGGCTATAGCATTTATTCTTGACCTCTCGTATCCTCTACACAAATCCCTCGACCGACTCATCATTACGTTGCCTCAACTTGACCAAGTCGGTGATCTTCTTCTCATGAACCCCCGAGAAGAAGTATTTGTGGAATTGCTTCTCTAGATCGGCCCAAGTAATTACTGAATTAGGAGGTAATGATATGAACCAAGTAAAGGCCGATCCAGACAATGATGATGAAAATAGACGAACCCTCAATTCGTCCCTGTTACCAGCCTCTCCACATTGAATAATGAACCTGTTGACATGCTCCATGGTCGACGTGTCGTCCTGTCCGGAAAACATTGTAAAATCCGGTACCTTGTACCGATGTGGAAGCGGGATCAAATCATACGCTGGAGGATACGGTGTCCGATAAGAATAAGTGTTGACTTTGGGTTTTATCCCAAATTGTTCCCTCATTACTTCAGCAATCTTATCGGCCCAATACGCATCGGCATCTTGCCGATGAGGCGGCTGCGGATCTGGCACTTGGTGGCGAACCTCCACGTGTCTGTTCGGGACGTGACCTGCATGGAACATTGTATTGGTCACCTGTCCTCCAATCTGCGGACTACCAAACTGCTGTCCACCGATTGGCTGTCCTCCGAGTTGCTGTCCAAAATTTATTGGCTGGTTGGGAATTCCCTGACCTTGGAACCCGGGATAAACCTGCCCTTGCTGGAACCCCGTAGTCTGATAACCTTGCTGGGGCGACTGTGGAAAGGCTTGCTGTCCAAGCCATCCATTATTAGCGTTCATCGGCATAGGTGCTGCCGATGATTGGTAATTGGGTACCGTCGTTGAATTGACATACCCCGACTGGGCCATAGGCCTCTGTTGCATCAGCATTGACTCTGCCGATGCGTTGGGCATCTGGAACATTGAATCTTGAGGATTTCCAGTGTGAGGCCTTGCAGTAGTAGTTGTGGTATACCGAGGACTCTGGTTCACCGGCACATTGGAAGGCGCCGATGTCATAGGAGTTTTGCCCCTCATGTCAGTTATCTGTGATGTTCCCGGCGTCAACTCTGGAGGCATACCATAACCCCACCAGTTAGGAGGAAGATTTAACCCTGACATTGCCGATGCCAACATATCTGTTGTCAGTTTATGCTGCCCAACTGAAATTTGTGGGTTGGTTGCCATCGGCATAGATAGTGCACCAGTAGTCCCCAATGTACTTGGAGGGACGGCAGACTGTGCACTTACATTCGTCAAGGCAGCCGATGGAGCCGTGACCTCTGGTGCCGTTGGCTGATGATGGGAGGGCCCCACATAATCTGGCAGGATTTGTCCTTCCTTGAAAGTTCTTGCCACGGCGTTGAAAACCGTATTAGACAGTACGCCAGCTTGGTTAATCAACGCTCGATTGATGGCATTGTCTACCATATCTTGAAGCTTGCCAGGGTTGGCGTCGAAGGTGACCTGCCGTGGTGCCGGCAGTGCATCTTTCTGGACCACTTCGCCGCTCCTGTTTATGCTGAAAGACTTCAGGCACTGCTGCTTGAACTCTTCCACGGCTTGGGCAATAGCTTGCTTTTGCTCATCCTTGAGGTTGGCCTCCGTCACGGGGATGACGTTCTCTTGATCGAGGTCGGAGATCGACATGTTGATCTTGATCTTGAATCGGTCCCACCGAGCGTGCCAAAAGATGTGTTGATGCAAAACTGATCTGCAAACACAAAGGGCTAATACCCGATTCGAACGTTAAGGCGTGCCAGCCGATTTGACCTTGCTATCGGCGAAGGTGATAACTCGAATACTTTAGTCCTGACAACAGCGATGCGCCCGGATGTCACGGCTAAGAGGTACTCACGCAGAACTCGAGAACACGCCGAGCTTAAGTCGACGAATTCCTAAGAACTCGTAATAAAAGGAAAAAAGTATGACGAAGTCGTCGAAAAGTAGATGCTGGAATATGAGTAAAAAAACGTGTGTTTGATTGATTTCTTGATTATGTTGATTACAAGGTCCTAGGGTTTATATTTATACCCTGCTCAAAGAGCTACAACCAGACACAATTAGAATTCGAATTCCAAATTACACGGAATCCGTATACAAAACGATGCAAATAACTAAGGAAATAATAAAACTATCCTTCGTGACAACCCGAAACTCCTCCAGATGACAACTGGCAGCTTCCGGACTCCTCCTTCGCGTCATCGGCAATCCCCTTGCCATAGTCATCGGCAGATCTTTTTACCCAGCCATCGGCACCATATTACTGCCTGTGGACTTAATCACATTCAACTTCTCCCTCATCGGCAACCATCCTCATCAGCAACCCGCATTGTACTGCCACCCTATCCTGCCATCCTGGACACGTGCCCAAAAACGGTGTCAACAATAGTGCAACACTATTTTGCTTCTTGGATGACCATGAGACAAGTGATCTTCCCAATAGTTGGCATGTGCCCGATGTGTTTCTTCTTTCAATTTTGCATCCCGCATAGTCCGAATCGGAATATCCAATAAGTTCAAACTTTGCACCTTTGGGATACCACAAACCAACATTTTGTGTATGCTTCAAGTACCTCAATATTCTCTTTGTTGCTTTCAAATGACTTTCTCTTGGTGAGGCTTGGAATCTTGCACACATGCATACACTAAACATGACATCCGGTCTTGATGCGGTCACATAGAGTAGGCTTCCAATCATAGATTGATACAACTTTTGATCCACCATATTTCCACTTGTATCACTATCTAGGCTTCCATTTGTTCCCATTGGAGTGCTAATTTATTTTGCATCATCCATTCCAAACTTCTTGAGCATGTCTTTTATGTACTTGCCTTGACTCACAAATGTGCCATTCTTCAATTGCTTGATTTGAAGACCAAGGAAGTAGCTAAGTTCTCCAATCATTGACATCTCAAACTCATTAGCCATCATGTTGCCAAACTCCTCACAAAATTCTTGATTGGTTGATCCAAATATGATATCATCAACATATATTTGCAACACAAACAAGTCCTTGCCAATCTTCTTGATGAAGAGAGTGGTGTCAACCTTGCCCATCGTGAAACCTTTAGAGAGTAAGAAATCTCTCAATCTCTCATACCATGCTCTTGGTGCTTGCTTCAAACCATACAATGCCTTTCTTAGCTTGTAAACATGGTTGGGTTTCTTGTCATCTTCAAAACCGGGAGGTTGCTCAACATATACTTCTTCATTGATATAGCCATTGACAAATGCACTTTTCACATCCATTTGGTATAGCTTGATGTTATGAGCACAAGCATAAGCTAACAAGATCCTAATTGCTTCCAATCTTGCAACCGGGGCATATGTTTCACCAAAGTCAAGACATTCAACTTGAGTATAGCCTTGTGCTACCAATCTTACTTTGTTTCTTACAACTATCCCATCTTGATCTTGTTTGTTGCGAAAGACCCATCTAGTGCCAATGACATTATGATCACTAGGCCTCTCAACTAATTCCCATACTTGATTTCTCTTGAAATTGTTAACCTCTTCATGCATAGCATTAACCCAATCAACATCTCTCAATGCTTCATCAATCTTCTTTGGCTCAATGTGAGACACAAAGGAGAAATGCTCACAAAATGATGCTAATCTTGATCTAGTTTGCACTCCTCTTTGAATGTCACCTATGATATGATCCAATGGATGATCTCTTGCAATATTTGTTGGTTGGAGTATTTGCACTTGATTGCTTGCACTTGGTTGGTCATGAGATGATGTACTAGCTTGTTGATCTTGCACTTGAGTACCACTTGTACTAGCTTGATTTTGATCATGAGAACCACTAGCTTGCACATTAGGGGTAGGAAGCACTTGATCTTTGTCATCTTCAACATCAATCACTTCTCTAGGCCTTAAATCACCAATATCCATATTCTTCATTGCATCGGCCAATTGAGTGCCTCTCACATCATCTAGATTCTCTTCTTCTTCTTCTTGAGAGCCATTGGTTTCATCAAACTCAACATCATGCACCTCCTCAAGAGTACCACTAGCCAAATTCCAAACTCTATAAGCTTTGCTAGTAGTGGAGTAACCAAGCAAGAAACCTTCATCACATTTCTTTTCAAATTTACTCAATCTAGTGCCGTTCTTCAATATGTAGCATTTGCAACCAAAAACCCGAAAGTATGCAATGTTGGGCTTTCTTCCATTCAGGACCTCATACGGAGTCTTCTCCATCATTGGGTGACAATAGAGTCGGTTGCTATAGTAGCAAGCCGTGTTGATTGCTTCGGCCCAAAAAGAGTGACTCACATTGTATTCACTCAACATTGATCTTGCCATGTCAATCAAGGTTCTATTCTTCCTCTCAACAAGACCATTTGATTGTGGAGTGTACTTGGCCGAGAATTGATGCCTAATGCCAAATTCATCACAAAGCTCATCAACTCTTGTATTCTTAAATTCACTTCCATTGTCAATTCTCACTTTCTTGATGGTTGTTTCAAACTCATTGTGTATTCTCTTGACAAATGATTTGAAGGTTGCAAAAGCATCACTCTTGTCACTAAGAAAGAATACCCATGTATATCTTGTGAAATCATCCAGTATCACAAATCCATATTTGTTTCCACCAATGCTTGTGTATGTGGTTGGTCCAAACAAGTCCATGTGCAACAACTCAAATGCCTTGCATGTACTCATGATGCTTTTCTTTGGATGAGTGTTGCCAACTTGCTTTCCAGCTTGACATGCACTACAAAGCTTGTCTTTCTCAAATGTGACATCTTTCAAGCCTCTAACAAGATCATGCTTGACTAACTTGTTTAATTGTTTCATTCCAACATGACCAAGCCTTCTATGCCATAACCAACCCATGCTAGATTTAGTGAGCAAGCATGTTGACAATTGAGCTTCACTAGCATTGAAATCAACCAAGTATAGATTCTCATATCTAAAGCCTTTGAATATCAAGTTGGAGCCATCTACACTTATGATCTCTACATCATCAACTCCAAAAATGCATTTGAAACCAAGATCACAAAGTTGAGCTATGGATAGTAAGTTGAACTTCAAGCTCTCTACTAGTAGCACATTGGAAATGCTCAAGTCATTGGATATAGCAATTTTACCAAGCCCTTTGACCTTGCCTTTGCCATTGTCACCAAATGTGATACTATCAACACCATTGTCATCATTTGGATTGATTGAATTGAACATTCTTGAATCACTGGTCATGTGTTGTGTGCACCCACTATCAAGCACCCAATGCCTTCCTCCAGCTTTATAGTTTACCTGCAAAACAAATCAATGTTTCTTAGGTACCCATACTTGTTTGGGTCCTTGGAGGTTAGTGACTAAGCTTTTTGGTACCCAAATAGCCTTCTTCTTTGGACCCACAATTGGTGTACCAACAAACTTAGCATGCACACCCTTCTCACCCTTGGTAAGCACATAACATGAATAAAAAGGAATGTAAGGTACATTAGAAATTTTCTTGTTCTTGTTCATTTTATTGCAATTAAGCTCTAGGTGCCCAACTTGCTTGCATCTATTGCAATACCGACCATTGCTCTTCACAAAGCTAGGCTTGTGAGTTACAAAGGCCGCCTTGCCTTTCTTGGGGGTATAGCCTAATCCCTCTTTGTTGAGAGAGAACCTTTGGCTACCCAAGCACTTTAGCAAGCGGGCCTCACCACCATAGGCCTTGCCTAGGGCGTGAGTGAGCTCATCCACCTTTCTCTTGAGAGTCTCATTCTCAACCTTTAGTGAGGTATCACAAGTGACACTAACACTAGAAGTAGAGGTAGAGTTGGTGGTGGTGGATGAAGACCTACATGAAGAGTTAGTGGCAACAACAATAGGTGGGTTGGGTGATTCTTTAGTTAAGTCACATGTTGTGCCCACATCACATGATACAACAACCTTTTCCTTGTTCTCTTCTAATAACAAGGAGTGAGCTTTTTCAAGCTTGGTGTGAGCCTTGCCAAGCTTCTCATGGGCTTCCACTAGCCTCTCATGATTAGCATTGAGCTCATCAAAGGATTGCTCAAGAGCTTTTAACTTCTTGGCCAATTCTTTGCACTTCTTGTTTTTAGATTGAATAAGTGAATCGGCTTGTTCTAGCATGTCCATGAGTTGTTCATTAGTGAATTCATTTTCATCATCACTATCACTATCATGTTCATTTTCACTTTCACTTTCACTCTCATCATATTGTACCTTGTGGCCCTTTGCCATGAAGCATGAAGGAGTGTCGAAGAGTGATGGCTTGTTGATAGCAATGCTTGCAAGCGCCTTCTTCTTGGATGCCTTGTCATCATCACTAGAATCATCATCCGAAGAAGCATCACTATCCCATGTCACAACATAGGATCCACCCTTCTTCTTCTTCTTCTTGAAGACCATCTTCTTCTCCTTCTTTTCTTTCATCTCCTTCTTGTTCTTCTTCTCATGCTCATCATGATCACTATTGTATGGACAATCCGCCACAATATGATCGGGGCTCTTGCACTTGTAGCATAGCCTCACATATTCCTTGTTCTTGGAGTTGTCCCTTCTCTTTCTTGTATGGTAGCCCTTCTTCTTCATCATCTTGCCAAACTTGCGGACAAAGAGTGCTAATGTTTCATCATCACTATCATCATTGGAGCACTCCTCATCACTTGATTCTTCTTTCTTGGCCTTGCCCTTGTTCTTGCTCTTGGATGAAGAGCTAGCTTTGAATGCTACACTCTTCTTCTTCTTGTCATCATCATCCTTCTTCATGATCTCATCATCATCACTGTCATTGTATTGATCTTCGGTCATGACATCTCCAAGTACCTCATTTGGAGATACACCGGTCAATCCACCTCTAAAGATGATTGTTCTCAATGTCTTGAACCTCTTGGGCAAGCACATCAACAACTTGTGAATGAAGTCCTCATCCTTCACTTTCTCACCAAGGCCCTTGAGATCATTGATGATGACTTGGAGCCTATAGAACATCTTTGGTATAGACTCATCATCCTTCATCTTGAAGTTTGATAGCTTGTCCTTGAGCATGTACAACTTGGCACTTTTTACCGTTGTAGTGCCCTCATATGTTTCTTCAAGTCTTGTCCATACTTCACTAACCTTCTCAAGATCTTTGACTTGTTCAAATACTTTTGAATCAATGCCATTGTATATTATGTTGAGAGCCATGGTATTGCATTGCTTGTTGGCTCTCTCATTGTCGGTGGGGTTAGCCGGATCAAGAATCACAAAGTCATTTTCGGTGACTTCCCACACTCTATCATTTATTGATCCAAGATACATTTTCATCTTTCTCTTCCAATAGTCAAAAGAACTTGTGCCATCAAAGAACGGTGGTTTGCCCCCAACATGGTTGAACACTATTTGAGCCATAATTTGAGCACCGAGGTTGTTAAGCCTTCACAAACGGTGACCACGGCTCTGATACCACTTGAAAGGTCCTAATATGGCTAGAGGGGGGGTGAATAGCCTATTTAAAAAAAAAATCTACAAACTCACTAGAGCAAGAGGTTAGTAAATAACAAAGCGAAGCTTTTTGCTCTAGCTCTAATGGGGTGTTTGCAAGCCACCTATCCAACAATTCTAGTTGATATAATCACTAGGCACACAAGAGCTATGTCACTACTTACACTAGAAAGCTACTTAAAGTTTCTATACAAGTAAGTAAGCTACTCTAGTTTGCAGGAATGTAAAAGAGATGGTTTGAACTTTATACCGCCACGTAGAGGGGATGAACCAATCAATAATATGAAGTCCAATCACCGGGAGAAATCCAATGAACAATCACAATGGAGACACACAATTTTTCTCCCGAGGTTCACGTGCTTGCCGGCACGCTACGTCCCCGTTGTGCCGACCAACACTTGGTGGTTCGGTGGCTAAGAGGTGTAGCACGAACCTCGTCCTCACTAGGACACCACAAGAACCTACCCACAAGTGAGGTAACTCAATGACACGAGCAATCCACTAGAGTTACCTTTTGGCTCTCCACCGGGGAAGGTACAAGACCCCTCACAATCACCGGGAGATGGCCACGAACAATCACCAACTCGTGCCAATGCTCCTCCGCTGCTCCAAGCCGTCTAGGTGGCGGCAACCACCAAGAGTAACAAGAAAACCACAGCTAGAACGATCCCCAAGTGCCACTAGATGCAATCACTCAAGCAAATGCACTTGGAATCACTCCCAATCTCACAAAGATGTATAATCTATGAAGGAGATGAGTCGGAGGTGTTTGCTTAGGCTCACAAGGATGTAAAGTATGTTAGAATGCCAAGAGAGTGAGCCCCAAGCCGGCCAAACACGTATTTATAGCCCCTCAAACAAATAGAGCCGTTGGCTCTTTTCACTGGGCAAACTGCGGGGTCACCGGACGCTCTTAAAGGGGCACCGGACGCTCAACACCAGCGTTCGGTGCTCCAACTTCAGCCGCGTGTCAGAGTCTAACGGTAACCTGCAGAGCACCGGACGCTGAGCAGGTTGGCACCGGACGCGTCCGGTGCACACCGGACTCATGCGCAGAGAGCTCCGCAAACTCGCAAGGTCACCGGACGCAAGCCACCGGATGCACCCTGAGCGTCCGGTGCTCACAGGACTCACACCCAGAGAGGTCTGCAAAACGCGCGGACACTAGACTCAGACCACCGGACGCTCCAGCTTGCGTCCGGTGCCTGGCGTCCGGTGCCTAACCCTAACTGAGCTAGGCAGCCTGCACACCGGACGCTCAGACACAGCGTCCGGTGCCTCTGAGCCAGCGTCCGGTGAGTGTTCCTCAGCGAGAAACACTCCCGCGACTTCTCCAAATTTCCCATCGGCGCAATAGAAAATATGCACTTCATTTTCTCAAAAAGCGCCGAATCCCGTCTCGCAAGCTCGGCGGGAGGGAGAGAGGAACCCATCCTCTCTCTACCCTTGAAACTTCACCTCCTTCTCAAAGTGTGCCAACACCACAAGTGTAAACCAACAAGTGTGCACGTGTGTTAGCATTTTCACAATCATTTTCTTTGAAGGAGTTAAGTTAGCTCACTAGGTTCTAAATGCATGCACATGAACAATGACACCTAGTGGCACTTGATAACCGCTTAGCCAAAGAATTCCCCGCTTTATAGTATGGCTATCTATCCTAAATGTGATCACACCCTCTATGGTGTCTTGATCACCAAAACCAAAACCCTAAGCAATACCTTTCCCTTGATCTCCATAGGGTTTTGTTTTTCTCTTTCTTCTTTTCCAAGTTGAGCACTTGATCATCTTGTGGTCATCACCATCATTACTATGATCATCTCTTGCTCCATCACTTGGCATGTACCAACCTTATTAAGTCTACACACACTTAGCATAGAGGTTAGTACTTAGGGTTTCATCAATTATCCAAAACCAAACTAGGGCTTTCAGAGTGTCCTGGCTCGTGATGCCTGGATCCCCTTGCCCCATATGCCTCTGGCTCACTTGGGCCTGCGCCTCCGTGCGCCTGCCAGCTCGACCCTCCTGCTTGCTAGCTCGAACCTCGAGCCTCATAGGGGTGAGGAACATATCCAATACCATATCCATACCTAGGGGTAAATCCGGGTGCAGGTATAGCAGGGGTCCATCCCATCCCTGGCATAGCTGGTGGTGGAGTGTGCTATGATGGCTGTGCGGATGGTGGTGGCTGCGCTGCCTTTGCTGCCCTTGCTGCTTGTGTTGCCTGCTCTTCTTGTTCCCTCCTCCGTGAGTTCCTACGAGAAACAAAGCTCCTGCGTCCTCCTTCCCTCTCAGTCAGGGTGAAGGTGAGTAATGGGGAATTATACAGAGCAAGATCCGGGTTAGGTAACTGGATCTTGTTTGTATATTCGTGAAAATAATATAAAATCTTTTTACCTATTTCTTCTCGTTTAATCACATGTGCATGCGAAAGATATGATTCATTAATCATGACGCGAGGAGTAGTGATATAAATAATGGTATTAGCAGCATGGGGATCAACACTTGCAGCAAGGCGAGTGCTGATATTTGGTAACGCCATTAGGAAATGATCCGCAAGCGCACGGATATCGGTGAGCACTTCACCCGGGAGGTTATCCAGAGTATCGTATTTATATTTTTACCACTGGGAGAAAGCGTGCATCTGACTAACCAAATCTATTGCCACTACCCTTTAGGCTACAAACAATGTGATTCGATGTGAGCGATGAATAGAGAAGACTACTGTTGACGGTCCTTAAGTACTAAAATTAATAATCAAATAAACATGAAAAAGGATCAACATGAAACAAACATCTAGAATAAGGGTTTTATCTGACAGAATTCCATGAGCTTTGGTGTTTATCTATTTCTGCAGGGAGTTATCAGAAAATATGAAGAGAAGGCCCACATGTCATGTTTACAACGAGATAATTACGTGCCGCGCAATTTTCCTCAATCTAGAAGGGTCTAGAAGCCACGGGAACGAACGAGAAGGGATTCGGGCTCAGGGGCAGGGCGGCCGCCCACCCCCCTTGGGCGCCCGCCCAGGGTTGGAGTCCAACCAGGACTCTGCTTCGGGGCAAGACTCCACCGACCTAAAGGATCAATCTAAACCATACAATCTATGTCGGTTTGATCTGACGGCCCACGTTCACTTGAGGGGACTATAAAACCAGACCCCCTGGCCCCTGGAGGAGGAGAGGAGAAATCATTATTCAGAGGTAGCCATCAAAGTTAGGGTTTAGAGCTTCTCTCCCATAGAGAATTAGATTTAGATACTCCCTAATCCTTCAAGTTTAGAGGTTTGATTAGATAGCAATTAGAGAAGTAGAGCACTACGCTCTGGATTCGGATCTTCGGTAATAAAGATTGGTATTATTCATATCTTTCTCTAATTATATTGTTCTAATTGCATTATGTCTCTAATTATTATGTTCTTAGTTTGCTCTAGTTCTATATTTGATATAGTTCTAATTGATAATTAGTTTATGTATAAGTTTGCAAAGCGCTTAGCTCTTGACGCGAGGGAGTTAGGTGATAGATCACATGTGAGCGTGGTGCTTAGATGTTATTTATCTACAAATGTATCCTATTGGCCGGGTCGTGTGGTAGTTCGCGATAGTGACAGCTTCGTTGATTCTTATATAGTCCACCCTCCGTTGATAGGACAGGCAGAACCGGTATTGTGGAGTAAGTCATGCGATGCTCTAATTTACTTTATTAATGTTCCTTATACATGAATGAAGAGTCTTTTATGCTATACATGATCTTGTAGATAACTAGAGTAGATTATGACTTAGTAGTTAGTAGATAACTTAGAATCCATTCTCTAGCTAATCCAACATCACCTACATATATGAGGAGTAGTCTATTTTCTAATCGCTGTGTTATCTACCCATGAACTTATAATACATTATCATTATCTTTATGGTTTACCCCCTACTAAAGTAAGTGACTGTGTGACGAGTTTCTTATTAGTAATCATGTTCTTGCAAGTTTATCTCTAGTCTATGCCTTGATAGATTTTGCCCCTTGATTTAATTTTATCTTCTTGAGATCCCTTGAGCAAAATTATAAATAACGATACCTGGAATACTTATCCTGGTGAAATGCTACAATGAGGTGTTTTATCTGTGCGCTTGCGGATAGAATAGATTATTTTCTAGAGAGCCTTTACATTTATAAATACCTTTGTACACTCTGGCGCCATGCTAGTCATGACAACCTAGTATCTTAGTGGTGTTAGCTAGTGTCAACAAGCATTTCTGGCGCCGTTGCCGGGAATCTTATAGGAATCTATACGAGTCTCAGGAATAAGTCATAAAAGGGAACAAAAGGGTAATATTTAGGCAAGCCAGAAAATCAATCAAGGTTATTCACATAAAATATTAGACTAGACTATAGAGAAATAATTGCATAAAAAACAGCTACTAAGTGAGAAATCATAACAAGGCACCTCTGCTTTGGCAGGTTCACCCTGTTGTTTTTCTATGTTTATATTTTTATACAGGGTATAACAGGATTGACTTTGGGTACATTCAACTCTTCATCATCAGAACCAAAGCAATCAAGAGAAGAAGAAGCTAGCTACCAATTGCTGAAGCTATGGCACAAAAGACCTTGCAAGAATTCTCTGCTCCAAGCCTTGAGAACATTCCAACTGGTCCAAGATTTGCAGTAGAAGAAGGAATACCTGAGTTTGAGCTCAAGTCAAGCCTCATCAATTTGGTACAAGCTACAATTCAGTGGAAAGGCACATGAAGATGCCAGTGCACACTTGCAGAATTTCTTAGAGATTGGAAGCACAATCCACATCAACGGAGTTGACAAAGACGTCATACTACTTCGTCTTTTTCCATTCTCACTAGAAGGAAAAGCGAGGAAGTGGTTCTACACTCATCAAGATAACATCAACAACTGGACGAACTTGTCAGATGCCTTTCTATCAAAGTTTTTCCCTATAGGCAAAACAACTACCTTAAGAGGAAATATTGTTAGTTTCCAAAGCAGAAGACAGAAGCCATTTTAGAAGCATGGGAGCGTTTTCAAGGATACATATCAGACTGTCCTCACCATGGAATGGCCTCATGGTTACTTATGCAGACCTTCTACCATGGATTAACCCAAAAGGCTCGTGAGTGCCTAGATGCATCTGCTAAAGGATCATTCTTGGAGCTTACAACTGGAAAAGCAGAGATACTTTTGGATAAGATAGCAGAAAACCAAAGCTGGCTCCAAGATAAAGCTCAACAATGTCATCAAACTGAAGAAATACTAGAACAAGTAAATGCATTATCAACTAAGATGGAAAATTTGCTCCATTGGATTGACCAGAGGGCCAAGTTCAAAGAAGATCAAAGGGCCATTGAGACAGCATACAAATATCAACCAACTCCGAGTCAACCCAATAGCAAAGGTATGAATTCAGGTAATACTTTCAAGCAACTTTCATTAAAAGAGATAATTGCTCAACAAACTAAAATTAATGATGAAGTTAAACAAAGGCTAGATACAAATGAATCATCTCTAAAAGATATACACAATAAAATGGATTTTCTACTAACTGCCTTTGATGAGCAAAACACTCTTAATAAAAGGGTAGAGCTTAAATTAATAAAGATAGCTGCTCCACTGCCTGTTGCTACTAACCTTGAGCAGGTAAAGAATATAACTACTAGAGGAGGCAAAGCTACCAGAGATCCACCATACCCAAAAGAGAAACAAAGAACATCAGCACCAGTGCAACCAGCAGTGATAGAAGAAGAAAACCCAGTTGGAGCAGAAGATCTGCCACAACCACCAAGAACTGGAGAAATGAGGAAAGATTTTTACAACACCAACTATTTGCCTTTTCCCAAAAGAAACAGAGGACTGCAGTCGGATGAGCAGTTTGGTAAGTTTGTAGAGGTCATTCAGAAATTATATGTCAACATACCTCTGCATGATGCCATACAGGTACCTACATATGCAAAGTACATCAGAGATATTCTTAACAAGAAGAGGCCACTGCCCACCACTGAGGTTATCAAGCTGACAGAAGAATGTAGTGCGGCCATCCTCAATAAACCACCAAAGAAGAAGGAAGATCCTGGATGTCCCACTATTGATTGCTCGATCGGAAACTAACACTTCAACAATGCACTTTGTGATCTCGGAGCAAGTGTCAGTGTGATGCTAGCATCAGTCTACAAAAAGCTTGATCATGCAACCTTAGAACCAACATCAATGTGTCTACAACTAGCGGATCAATCGGTTCGACACCTGCTGGGTATCGCCGAGAACATTCCAGTCAAGATCAGAGATTTCCTTGTGCCAGTAGACTTCGTAGTACTGGACATGAGTCCTGACTCAAAAGTGTCCATCATCCTTGGAAGGCCATTTCTGAGCACTGCCAATGTCCACATTGATGTCGGGAAGGGAGAAATCAAGTTCAACATAAACGGTCAAGAAGAACACTTCACATTCAAACCCAGACCAGAGAGAGACTCTACAGTGAAGGAAGTTCATGAAGAACCACTAGAGACACCATCTCCGGAGGAATGTAACTCAGAAGATTAAAAGATTTGGAGGTCCAGCTTGGGGGACCTAAAAATCCCAAACCCTCACCGGGAGGATGTTTAAGAAGGTGAAGAATGTAGGAAAAGCTCTCAAGAACATTGGTACGAGGACTTCAGCCCGACACTCCTCACAGCCATCGGAGATGAGCGTCGACCCAACACCCACACAAGCTCCGCCATCCTCATCAGGACAGCAAGTCAAGGTCCTTCTCAAGATAGGAGACCTTGGACTGAAGACCCGAAGAGAGAAAGAAGTCTATCAGCAACTGAAGAACAAAGATTTTATTCACACCCCTACTATCGATCCAATCTTACTACAAGAAACAGGTATGGACATTGAATTTGATTTAATTTTCCAGATGTTAGGTTGGACAAATTTTTGGAACATAACTGAGCTGGGGTCTCGTCTTCTCACCCTCGAATTTCTTTGCACCTTACAATACTATGAGGGGGGAATTGTTTTTCGGATGTTCAAACAGGAAATTATGTTGTCTTGGAGAGAGCTGAGCGACCATCTTGGTTTCTCTTCAAGATGCATCCTGAACATTGACTCCGATTTACCCAATTTTGAAAGACACCAATTTTGGAGAGAAATATCTAGAGATAATTTTTATAGTCAAGCCCGAACCAGTGACATGGAACACCCTACTCTTAGGATGTTCCACAAATGGCTTGGGTACAATCTTTTCTATCGTGATGATATTAGGAAAGTAAGAGTAGGAGATTTACAACTTTTATATGCTGCTATTAATAAAGTACCCACTTCACATGTTACACTTTTAGTTTCACATTGGCTTAGTGTACCTAGTCTTCAAGGACCAGTAGGATGTACTTCACTTATCACTCGTCTAGCCACTAATCTTCACTTACTAGAAAACTCGTCACTAGATTTCATAGAGGAGTTAAGAATTTATCATGGCTATGACACATTTAGACAAGATCGGATGTTAAAGAAAGAGGGAAATGTAATGTATATGCTATATGATGATAAAGGCAAGATTCGGTTACCTAACCCAAACCTTGGCCTCTGCGTTGTGCAAAATCTTTTGATTGAGATTGCAGCAACACCAGTAAACCAAAGAGCTCCACAACGAGTGGCATCTGAAAGGATGACCACCGATCGAGAACGCACCTGGTATGGAGCTAACCCTGGACCAGAAGAAGCAGCACACCAGCATTATTGCGATTACAACCCTCGAGTCCTTCGAGACCCATGGGTTCGTCATGCGCAACCACAAGAGCCAGCTGAAGAGACATGGCCGGAGAACCAAGATCACCAGTGGACAAACCCACCTTTCCATACGGGCAGGTACTCCACTGATCCATATGGAGCTTCAGGATCCAGACCTCCGCCCCAATTTGATGCAGGACGATACTCCGACGCCTCCTACGCTTTCACGAATGACTACTATCAAGAGGCCGGTGCTTTCTTCACTCGCACCGACAACACCCTCCTCAACATCCAGAACACGCAAGCAGAACATGGAAGACTCCTGGAAGAGCAACAAAAATGGAACCAGGACCATGCAGCTGCAGTAGAAGAGCTGAGACAAGATACAACAACAATGAACGACAACATCACAACCATGATGCGGTTCTGGAACATCGGGTAAGACCGACGTCAACATCCAGCTTGGGGGAGTTCCTCCCAAATTTATCAAGTAAGTTTTTATTTGCTCTTTTATTTATTCTATTCTGTCTTAGTATTTAATTTATCTTAAAAGGAAAAACTTAGAAAACCAAATAAATATTTTCTTGCTTTAATTCATTGCACTTTAATAAACATGAAAACAAAATAAAAAGAGTGTGTAGATAAGGGTGCTTTATTTTCCTGCTAAGTTTAATCTCTAGAAAAATAAAAAAGACCAAAAAGATGCATGATGGAAATGATGAACAAGTTGCTCTGTTTGCTTACTTACAAGTACCTAGCTTTTATATTAGAGATCTTCCAGGAATTACTAAAACTGAAATTACTATCTTTGGGAAGCATAAAACTAAAGTCTAGGTAAGAGAAAGGCATGATATAAAGTTGAGCTACTGTTTATCTTGTTCCTACTACACTAAGTTCTGGAGATTTATTTTGAAAACTTACAAATCACATGATGAGTTCCTAGCATAACAAAACTACCTACCACAGCCATACTTGCTATAACATCTTTTACTATTTACATTGAGTTTGATCGAGCTGTGTAGACCCTTAGGAGCTTTTCATGTGGTTAAATTAAGATATTCACTTGCACACATCTACCACAACATTCATCATCAATCATTAAAATTACTAAAAATATTATCACTCACTGTCCCGAATATTGTTATTCTCTCTCTCTAAAAAGATTCAATGCAGAAGAGGCATGGGTTATGCAAAAATATGCGAGGAAATAAAAAGGGGCAAGTGCCCGGAACCTCAAAAAAAGAAAGAAAAAGAGTGAGACGAGAGGTAAAAATGGACAAGTGTCCGAAGTAGAATTAGGGGTACAAAGATGCCCACTTGAGCGGAAAAAATGGACAAGTGTCCGACAGTAGAATTAGGGGTATCTACTACCCACCTGAAAAAAAAGATAGCCCATGTTCTCCCAAGGCAAAGATCAGAGGAGAGGAGAGATAGCAATATAAGGAGCAATGAGAACTAAGTTTTATTATCACTTATGCATTTTCATTATCATCACACATGCACATCTTGATTTAATTATATGCTGAGTTCCTTTGGATCCATGGCTCGATTAGACAACATATGTATGAGCTGTTTTTCACTCCTATGAGCTCCACTTAATATTCCATTAGCTATAGGTAAGTGACATTATGGTAAGGATCCACAAATACCACATATAGAGAGACTTGAGAGAATCATTGCTGGGAACTCTGAGTTTTATTTTTTGAAAACTTATGAAAAACTCTGGAACAAAGGTGAAGTATAGACAGGAGGGATAGTGCTTGACTTAACTATTTTGTCTTTCGATTACTTAAGACTTAAGTGCAGGTACTAAACTCCATAACACTTCACTTTAATCTGGAAGAATTTTTATATAAAAGCATGTGTGCCTGTCAGGAAAGAAAACATCGAAGCAACTCCTGATCCGTCTGAGTTTAGCTGTTTGCTCAGGGACGAGCAAAAGGGTAAGCTTGGGGGAGTTTGTTGACGGTCCTTAAGTACTAAAATTAATAATCAAATAAACATGAAAAAGGATCAACATGAAACAAACATCTAGAATTAGGGTTTTATCTGACAGAATTCCACGAGCTTTGGTGTTTATCTATTTCTGCAGGGAGTTATCAGAAAATATGAAGAGAAGGCCCACATGTCATGTTTACAACGAGATAATTACGTGCCGCGCAATTTTCCTCAATCTAGAAGGGTCCAGAAGCCACGGGAACGAACGAGAAGGGATTCGGGCTCAGGGGCAGGGCGGCCGCCCACCCCCCTTGGGCGCCCGCCCAGGGTTGGAGTCCAACCAGGACTCTGCTTCGGGGCAAGACTCCACCGACCTAAAGGATCAATCTAAACCATACAATCTATGTCGGTTTGATCTGACGGCCCACGTTCACTTGAGGGGACTATAAAACCAGACCCCCTGGCCCATGGAGGAGGAGAGGAGAAATCATTATTCAGAGGTAGCCATCAAAGTTAGGGTTTAGAGCTTCTCTCCCACAGAGAATTAGAATTAGATACTCCCTAATCCTTCAAGTTTAGAGGTTTGATTAGATAGCAATTAGAGAAGTAGGGCACTACGCTCTGGATTCGGATCTTCGGTAATAAAGATTGGTATTATTCATATCTTTCTCTAATTCTATTGTTCTAATTGCATTATGTCTCTAATTATTATGTTCTTAGTTTGCTCTAGTTCTATATTTGATATAGTTCTAATTGATAATGAGTTTATGTATAAGTTTGCAAAGTGCTTAGCTCTTGACGCGAGGGAGTTAGGTGATAGATCACATGTGAGCGTGGTGCTTAGATGTTATTTATCTGCAAATGTATCCTATTGGCCGGGTCGTGTGGTAGTTCGCGATAGTGACAGCTTCGTTGATTCTTATATAGTCCACCCACCGTTGATAGGACAGGCAGAACCGGTATTGTGGAGTAAGTCATGCGATGCTCTGATTTACTTTATCAATGTTCCTTATACATGAATGAAGAGTCTTTTATGCTATACATGATCTTGTAGATAACTAGAGTAGATTATGACTTAGTAGTTAGTAGATAACTTAGAATCCATTCTCTAGCTAATCCGACATCACCTACATATATGAGGAGTAGTCTATTTTCTAATCGCTGTGTTATCTACCCATGAACTTATAATACATTGTCATTATCTTTATGGTTTACCACCTGCTAAAGTAAGTGACTGTGTGACGAGTTTCTTATTAGTAATCATGTTCTTGCAAGTTTATCTCTAGTCTATGCCTTGATAGATTTTGCCCCTTGATTTAATTTCATCTTCTTGAGATCCCTTGAGCAAAATTATAAATAACGATACCTGGAATACTTATCCTGGTGAAATGCTACAATGAGGTGTTTTATCTGTGCGCTTGCGGATAGAATAGATTATTTTCTAGAGAGCCTTTACATTTATAAATACCATTGTACACTCTGGAGCCATGCTAGGGATGACAACCTAGTATCTAAGTGGTGTTAGCTAGTGTGAACAACTACAACCGCACTCTCGTTCTAACCTTGGTAAGGATGATCTATTGTTCTATTGGGGAGGCTCACGGAATCTAGACACCACAAAGGATGTTCGACCTGCACCTATAAACCCTATTGATCCTGCTAACGGGATGTGGGCTACAAAGGTAACTCAGAAATGTCACGTTCCTCGCTACTAACACGGTCCAGCTAGTCAGGGGATATCTATGAGTACCCTAGCCCAAACACCACGTTTACGCTAGCAATGGTTACTCTAAACTCAACCGGAAGAGATTAAAGTAAACTGATAAACCAAAGAACAATAAGAACAAGAACTTACTAGAATTTAGAAGTCAAAATACTGAAGAATCCTAGGAGCAAGCCTCGGGTTAGGAGACTTGATCCCGCAGGTACAACCTCGGAGTAGACACCGACAGGCCGGGCTTCCTCCGATCTACACCTCCACTCTATCTCTCTCAATCTAGGAGAACTTAGAAGAACTAATTCTAATCTCACATTGGATGCTAAGCCCTAATTCTATATAGAGGAAATGTTATCCTTCGAGGGCACCTCTCAACTCTATAATGATGTGTTCTCCTCTAGGGGCCAGGGGCCAGGGGCCTTGCTTATATAGCCTCCTCCTATTGTGCCTTTTTGGTTCAGCAGGCGATGTGGTACTAAACTTTCCACCATATCTCATTAAAATGCACATAGGCCTTAATGGACCAAAATCTGACCAATTAATCCCGCAGCTCTTTTATGTGGAGTCCTTCTTTTATTAATATCTCTTGATTCCGAACTCCAAATATAGCAAATAATATATGCATTTCGATCAGCTCGACGAGATCTTTGTAATGGTGTACTCCATTATGTGATTGGTGCTTGTACCAGGGCGGGCGCCCAAGGGTGAAGGGCGGGCGCCCTGCCCCCGGGCCCGTTCGTTCCCGTGGCTTCTGAACTCTTCTAGATGATAGAAAATTACGCGGCACGTTAATATCTCTATGTAAACCCGACGTGTGGATCTTTCCTCCATATTTCCTGATAACCCCCTACAGAAATAGACAAACACCAAAACTCGTGGAATTCTGTTAGATAAAACCCTAAGTCTGGGTGTTGGTTGCATTTGGATCCATTTCTTTATTTATTTGATGACTATATTTGGTACTTAAGGACCGTCAATAAACTCCCCCAAGCTTATCTCTTGCTCTTCCCTGAGCAAGGATAGACTCAAAAGTTTCTGCAGTGGTTTCATGTCTTAAAAGTACACATGCGTTCAAGCAAGATCTCATCTCTGAGTTAAAGTAAACTGTTAAGACTTAAAACTTACTCATTTTACCATTCACCATGGGGCTTGCAACCGTCACTTGTGTCTTGAGGAGTTAAAATATAGAACAGTCTAGTCAAGCGCCATGTCTCTTGTTCTTTGATCAGCTATAGCTCTGGAGTTTTTGTAGATTTTTAAATAAAACTTAGAGATTCCTTGTATGACTCTCTCAAATCTCTCTTTTGTGGTATTTCTGGATCCTTTCCAAGGCAGTAATGGTATATGCCTTCTCTCAAAGTATGTGGTGTTTTTGGTATGAGGCATAGTGATATTGCCTTCTCTCTCACCCTACTCTAATAAGGTTTTGATATCTGGAGCTCATAGGTGGGAGATAGATAATACATACTTACAAGACATTTATTGCATAGTCAAACCATGGATTCAGAAGAACAAGTCAATAAGTCAAATCAAGATGTGCATGTGTGGCGAGTGAATGGTGTATGGTGATGATGGTGATAACAATAGTGAAAGTCTAATTCTACTTTTGCTCTTTTAAGGGGATACATACCTTTCTTGCACTTTGAAGCTTTTTGAGGAGAATGAGATGCTCTATATTTTGTTTTTCTTTTCCCTCAGGTGGGTATCTTGTAACCCTAATTCTACTATCGGAAACTTGTCCATTTTTACCTCTTGTCTCACTTTTTCTTTTCTTCGAGGTTATAGGCACTTGCCCCTTTTTATTTCCTCGTATCCTCTTTTTTTTTAGAGTACTCATCTCCTGAAATAATATAACAAGTGGTAGTAACCAAGATAACTCGAGCATTTATTTCACAGGGAAAAACAGAAATGTTTTTGGCTATTCTCTCCCGGATTAGGAGTAGAATACTTTTGGGTGGCTCTGGAGATGGAAATGAGTGGATGTATGTGGATGCGTACTTCCGGAGTAGAAGCAGCATGTATAAGTGAACGTGCAAGTGAATCTTGATTTTAACCGCATGACAAGCTCCTAAGGGTCTACACAGCTTGACCACAATCAATGCTCATAAGCAGTAAAAAGTAAATGTGTGGCTCAAAGTCTAGCAAGCATGTATATATGGCTGTGGTAGGAATTTAAACTCTCATCATACAGTAACTCATCATTTGTTATTTTAAAGATTTTCAAAGATAAAATTCTCCAGAATTCTAGCATCTCTAGAACAGATAAACAGCAGCTCAACTTTCCCATATCATATTCGTTAACAACTTAGACTTTAGATCAAGTACTCTTCCCACAAGTTCAGGTTTAGAGCAGGTTTAAATTATAACAGTTTTGTCTAAACTTGAGAGAGAGCTCAAACATGAAAACTAGGTACATGGCAGAGCAACTATTTATCATATCCATGTAAGAGTTTATCATTTAAGTTCAGTTTGGCCTAGACACTTTATTTATTTATTTAGCAAACTAAGCAAAGATATATATAAGCACAAAAATTTTTATTTGAGTTTTCATGATTATGCATCTTTTTATTATTTGAGTAAAGTATAAACGCGAGTAGAAACACTTAGCTGGATAAATGGGGATGCTCTCCCCCAAGCTTGATTTTGACGTAATTTCTTCTGATGTAGCTAGCAGGTGGCGGAGGTGTATTTGAATGTCGGCAGCACCTTGACAGCGATTATTATGTCCTCCGCCGGCTAGTGTTCTTGATCCTTGAATTCTGTGGAGCTCGAATAGATAACAAAGCTTTGTGGAACTGGTTAAGTGTTAGCATAAAATCTCTTAGCCGTAATCATGTTGAGTTTCCTCTAATAAATATTACTCTCTTTGGTAGGATCATAAATTTATTTTTATATTTTCATTTTTATAGGACAGGAATATATTTATTTTATTTTTGTGCCACCACAGTGAATGTACTTATGGGTTTTATGCCATGAGCATACTCACATGGGGCTTACTATTTTTAACATTTTTATTTTCTTTTCAAGATAGCATGAACCTGATTAACTAAGCAAACTATAATTGAATAATTGAAAAGAAAAGGATAACTACCAATGATATGACCATGCCACCAAGCAAGATGTCACAAGCTCCAAGTCAAGCTACACCCACTCAAGTTTCACCTACACCGACACCAGCCCAAGTCATCGATGGACCGATTACACGTAGTCGTGCAAAGAAGCTACAACAAGAGGTCCACGCGCTACTTTGTAAGATTCATTTTAACATTAATTAGAATTATACACTACCTAAGTATTATACCTTGATTGTACTCAGGTATATAGAAGAAGAGAAGGATGAATCGGACCCTGAAGAACGGATAAGTGCAAGTTCCAGAAGAAGTCAAAAACGGACCAGTGAAAGTCAAAAACAGACTAGTGCAAACAAATCTTCATAACTTTTTACTCACAAAAGCTATGAAGGTCCATGAGCACTTGTTGGAAAGCTTGACGAGTCCACTTTCCAATAAATCTTGTGGCGATTAGTTTGGATACTCCATATTGCCTGTAGACCAGAATTAGTACTGACTGCTCAGAAGGTCAACAGTCTGTCGTGACAGAATGTTGGTACAAATTTCCAAGTAAAACTGTACCAAACTACAATGTTTCTTGCTGGTTGGCATACATTGCTGGAAACCCCTTTGAGTCTAGTTTCACACTCGAGAAACGGTTCATCATTTGGACTTCCCAATAAAAAGTTATGGTCAGTTTATTGGAAACTGCTCTGGAGGCCAACAGTCATGCGAAGCCACTTCGAGAATCCATTTCGAGGGGACCGTTCACATTGCCTTCCCTCAGAAACTCTATTTCGTTTTCATACCTATCTAGCAGGGCTGTTGCTAGTATAAATACCCCCTAAGACTCATTGTAATCTTTGTTTGGTGCAAAACTTTGGTTGGGTCTGATTGCAACACTTGCATCCCAATCATACTCCTTGTTTGCATCAATTCTGAAATTTCTTTGCGTGTGTGTGATCTATTTATACACTTTGAATCTTTTGATCAGAACTAGGCAGAGAACTTCTAGTTTGGATCATTACTTAACTTTACAACAACTAGAATTAAGATTACATTCCTTGTGTATTACTCCCCACCAAGCTCCACATAAAAACCATCGTAATCGGTATTCTCTGTTCTTGTATTCGCCTCGCCATCACTTTCAGTTGCCACCACACATTTGTTTTCCTTGTAATCTGCAGCAGAGGAATTCATAAGAGTTTTGGTGGTTAGAGAGGTGAGTTGTGAGGGCCACCAAATTTTCATATTCCACAAATACAAATTATTTGTATTCACCTAACCTTACGGGAAGATGGGTCGAGTGGACATCAAAGATCGTGTTACCAAAGCACAATTTAATAAACTCCGACAAAGCATGGAAGAAAAACAAGATAGGTTGACACAAGATCTTTAGAATCTTATGACTGAAATCAGAAGGCATCGTGCACCTCATGATGGTGCAAGCAACCATAGTGGAGATAGAGAAGATAGTGATGGAAGAAGAGGAGGACGGAGGAACCGAAGGGCTACACAGGGTAGAGGAAGAAGACATAGTCGAAGAAATGATGATGAATCTAAAGATGAGGCTGATGACAACTGCTTCCAACTCAGTTTTTGTCGCCGATGTCATAGAAGAGGCAACCATGAATAAAGTTTTGGCAAACTGAAATTTACCATGCCAAAATTTGCTGCTGAACCATCCACGAGGAATTTCTCTGGAGGAAGCAAATCACACACAAAATTTGCTGCTAAACCGTCCATGGTGAAAAGCTCAAGTGGAGGCTCACGATCTAATTTTCATGGTACTTTTAGTGGAAAGAACACTGCTGTCTCGAGTTCAAAGCCAGCAGCATCAACCACTACTTTAGTGGGTTCTACTTCCCAGAGTAGTGGAATTCAGAGCTTCAAGTGTGGAGGCCAGGGGCATATAAGTAAGGAGTGCCCAAATAATCAGGTGACCATTGTGAATGATGATGGAGAATATGAATCAGCTAGTGAAGAGGGAGTTGGGGAGGAAGCCCATGGAGATGAGGAACTTACTAGCTGCGAGTTTGAGCAAGGAGCTGCTCTTGAGATGACTCAAATCTTGAGTGTTCAGGCAAATGAAGCAGAAAATGGGCAGCAACATAAATTATTTCAATCTTGAGCAAAGGTGCATGATAAAGAGGTGAAAGTGATTATTGATGGAGGGAGCTGCCATAATCTTGCTAGTCGTGAGATGGGTGATAAAATTGGCTTGAAGCTGCTACGACACCCTCATCCATATCATGTACAGTGGTTGAATGATTCGGGTGATATCAAGATTGGATATAAAGTAAACGTTCCATTCAAGATTGGTGAATATGTTGACACAGTAGAGTGTGATGTGGCACCTATGTCGGTGTGTCACTTGCTGCTTGGAAGGCCATGGCAATATGATCAATATAGCCAACATTGTGGGAGAACAAATCAGTTCAATATCAATCTAAAGGGGAAGGAGTTTGTTCTCAAGCCTATGACACCCCAACAAATCATGGCTTAACATTTACAAAAGAAATCTGAAATTGTTCCAGTGAGTAGAGAGGAAGGAGAGCAAAAGAAATTGAGTGCCATCCACAATTCGGTGAGTGAGTGCCACAAGCCAAATTTGAGGGAGAAAAAGAAAGGAGAGGGAGAGAATTTAGTCCTGCTAGCCACAAAATCTGATATGAGAGAACTGAGGAACAACCCCGAACAAGTACTCTTTGTACTTGTGTACAAAGACATTTTAATTTCAGCTAACGACATGACCTCTCTTCCTAGTGTTCTGTCTCATCTTTTGCAGGACTATGGTGATGTCTTTCCAGAAGAAACACCAGCGGGACTACCTCCAATTCGTGGGATTGAGCATCAAATTGATCTCATTCCAGGGGTGGCACTACCTAATCGGCCACCATACCGAACCAATCGAGAAGAAACAAAGGAGATACAAAGGCAAGTGCAAGAACTTCTTGATAAAGGTTTTGTTAGTGAAAGTTTAAGTCCTTGTGTTGTTCCTGTAATTTTAGTACCTAAGAAAGATGGTTCTTGGAGAATGTGTGTTGATTGTAGAGCTATAAATAACATCACTGTTCGCTATCGCCATCCTATCCCACGTTTAGATGACATGCTTGATGAATTAAGTGGTTCCACCATATTCACTAAAATTGATTTGAGAAGTGGATACCATCAGATAAGAATGAAAACAGGGGATGAATGAAAAACTGCATTTAAAACAAAATTTGGGTTGTATGAATGGTTAGTTATGCCTTTTGGTTTGACTAATGCTCCTAGTACTTTCATGAGATTAATGAACCATGTCTTGAGAGCTTTCATTGGAAAATTTGTTGTTGTCAACTTCGATGATATCATAATTTACAGCAAGTCTTTTGAGGAACATGTGAATCATATTCGGCAAGTCTTGGAAGAGCTTAGAAAGGAGAAATTATTTGCTAATCTTGAGAAGTGCAGTTTTTGCACAGACCATGTTGTGTTTCTTGGCTTTGTTGTTTCAGGAAAGGGCATAGAAGTGGATGAAAGCAAGGTGAAAGCCATCAAGGATTGGCCAACTCCAACAAATGTAAGTCAAGTAAGAAGTTTTCATGGCCTCGCTGGTTTTTATAGGAGGTTTGTGAGAGATTTCAGTACCATCGCTGCTCCTTTGAATGAATTGACAAAGAAAGGTGTTGATTTTAAATGGGGAAAATCACAACAAAATGCATTTCAAGAATTAAAGAAACGTTTGATGAAACACCTGTACTTGTTCTTTCTAATTTCACTAAAACTTTTGAAGTAGAATGTGATGCTAGTGGAATTGGGATAGGAGGAGTTTTAATGCAACAAGGAAAACTGTAGCATATTTTAGTGAAAAACTAAGAGGTGCTCAACTGAATTATTCTATGTATGATAAAGAATTTTATGCTTTTGTGCGTGTGCTTGAAACATGGCAGCACTACTTATGGCCAAAAGAATTTATTATTCACTCTGATGATGAAGCTTTGAAATACTTGAAAGGAAAAGCAAAACTGAACTGTCGTCATGCCAAATGGGTTGAGTTCATCGAAACATTTTCTTACATTGTGAAATATAAGAAAGTGAATCGCACATTGTCAATGTTGCTGTGAACTATGGTGAAAAAGAACCTAAAGGTTTGGGAGGAATGCTTGCCACATGTGGAGTTTGCATATAACAGGGCAGTACACTCTACCACTAATATGTGTCCTTTTGAAATTATATATGTGTTCAAACCTATTGCTCTGATAGATTTGTTGCCCCTTCTATTGCAGGAAAGAACCAATATGGAAGCCTCCAAGCGTGCTGCATACATCAAGAAGGTACACGAGAAGACCAAGAAAGCAATTGAACTCAAGGCAGGACGCAAGGCTGCAAGTATGAACAAACATAGAAAGAAGGTGTTATTTGAACCCAGGGACTTGGTGTGGATACACTTGCGCAAGGATCGCTTTCCTCAGCAGCGCAAATCAAAATTGCTGCCACGAGGAGATGGTCCATTTCGTGTTCTTGAGAAGATCAATAACAATGCATACAAGATTGATCTTCCTGCAAGTTATGGCGTGAGCAATGTTGACGGTCCTTAAGTATCAAATTTAATTATCAAATAAATAAAGAAAAGGATCCAAATGAAATCAACATCTAGACTTAGGGTTTTATGAATTCCACGAGTTTTGGTGTTTGTCTATTTCTGCAGGGGGTTATCAGGAAATATGGAAGAAAGGCCCACATGTCAGGATTACATAAAGATATTAACGTGCTGCGCAATTATCTTACATCTAGAAGACTCCAGAAGCCATGAGACCGAAGCGGAGGCGAAACGGGGCCAGACCCTGGGCGGCCGCCCAGTTGGTCAGGGCGCCCGCCCACCTCCTGAGTCCAATCAGGACTCTGCTTTGCGGGAGATTTCCACCGACCTAAAGGATGAATCTAAACCATACAATCTATGTCGGTTTGATCCAAGGGCCCATATTCACTTGAAGGGACTATAAAACCAGACCCCCTGGCCCCTGAAGGAGAGAGCCTCTCAACCCTAATTCATTGTTCCATCAAGGGAGAAGAAGCCTCTAGTCAAGATTAGAGCCACCACATCAATTAGATATCTAGATTAGCATAGCTACATAGGATTAGAACTAGAAGGAGTCAATCTTCGATTGGTTTCCGGATCTGTCAGGAGGAGTCTTGGTAATTCTCTAATTGTGCTTCTAATTGCTTTCTAATTATCTTTGTTCTTCAATATTATGAATATGACTTTGTTCTACTTCAATATATTGCTTATGACTTTGCTCTACTTGCTTATATTCAAGATTATATTGTTCTTAGTTTATCATAGTTATGTACTTGGCTTAGTTAGATTCGATCTATATACATGCTTAGGATCGTATAGCGTTTATCCATCGGATCCATGGGTAAATGATAGATATTGTGTAGGCGTGGGGCTTATACCGTATTTATCTGCGATTGTACCCAATATGCCAGATCGTGGGGTGGTTCGTGATAGTGACAGCTTCATTGATTCTTATATAGTCCCCCTCTCGTGTATTGGGCTGGCAGAGCAACATTATTATAGGGGAGTGATTGCTATGTTTCTCATATTCCTTGCTAATATCACTATGCATGGGCGTAGTCTTGTCTCGCAATGATTGCTAGGTATGCTTGCACTAACTATGATAATGCTAGACTATATAGTTGAGAATAACTTAGGGAATATTCTTGTAGTTCGTTCTAATACCATGCTAATGACTTTCTAGAGTATCTAATTAAGGTGCTTATCATATTTATTATGTGGCTAGATCAGATTAATTATCCTTGTCACTATTATTATTTCATATATCTTTTATGTGACACTTATCCCTGTATGAAGAGTTAGATATAATGTTCTCAATTATACATGCAATGATAGATGCTCAATCTCATATTCTATTCTGTAATCATTAGTGATGATTTCTAATCCCTTCCCAGTGGTAAAAATATAAATAACGATACCTGGAATACTTCCCGGTTAAAATGCTGCATCGGTATTAATCTGTGCGCTTGCAGATCCCATTCATTATTTATTTAGAAGAGCAATTGCATATTTCAATACCGCGTCTCTTATATCATGCTGGGGATGACAACTTGGCTTAAGTGGTGTGAGTGATAGGTTTGGCATTTTTGGCACCGTTACTAGATTTAGAGAACTTAGTCTATTTTTGGTAATGATGTTAAGAATACCCAACAAGCATTTTTGGCGCCGTTGCCGGGGAAGGTTGATTACTAATCAGGAATGGAATAAAAGATTTTGAGTTATCATTCGCATCACTAATATGATTAAGCTTATCTATTCTCTCATACAGTTTTACCCCGATATTTTTCTATTTTATCTTATGCAGGGGAATGTATGAATAGAAGACATCTTCCAGGAAATTTTGTTGACAATCCTGAAGCATTATTCAAGAAGACGAGAGCCAAGCTAAAGAAATCATCAACACTTCAGCAAGAAGCTTCATCCAATCAAGAAGATCACCGGAACTTGTCTTCAGAGTTCGAAGCCATGGCGAACAAATCGATCCGCGAGTTCTCAGCTCCCACTACGGACAACATCCGCACTGGACCTGCTGCAGAGATCGATGGCAACTTTGAGCTCAAGCCTGGACTTATTAACATGGTGCAATCCAACCAGTTCTGTGGGAAGGCACACGAAGATGCTAGTGCTCATTTACAACACTTCCTGGAGATTTGCAACACATTCACCATACAATGAGTTTCCAAAGATGCTATACTACTTCGCCTCTTCCCATTCTCACTGTTAGGAAGAGCGAAGCAGTGGTTCTACGCTACAAAGGAGAAGAATACTACGTGGGCACTCTGCTCAACAAACTTCCTGGCAAAGTTCTTTCCCATGGGCAAGACCAATGCTCTCCGTGGGAAGATTACGAGTTTTCAGCAACAAAATGATGAATCTGTTCCAGAAGCATGGGAGCGCTTTCAAGACTACATCCTAGAATGTCCCCATCATGGAATGGAGAGTTGGCTACTGATGCAGACGTTTTACCATGGGCTCGGCAACAGTGCCCGAGAGACCATGGATGCTGCAGCTGGAGGAGCATTCTTATCACTTACTATACGACAAGCCACAGCTCTTGTGGAGAAGATGGCGTCCAATCAAAGCTGGAATGAAGAGAGGAGCCAGACACGCAAGAGAGGTGGAGGTATGCATCAGCTGAAGGAGGTAGACATGCTGTCTGCAAAGCTAGACCTGCTCATGAAGAAGCTCGACAATAGAGCTGGAGATAAGAAAGAAGTTATGCACATCTACGACTCTCACATGACTTGTGAGGAGTGTGGAGACACTGGACACTCAGGCAACCACTGCCCTGAGATACTTGAGGATGTGAACTACATCAACAACAACAACAGCAACTACTACAACCGTCCTCAACAAAATCAAGGTTGGAATCAACAGAGGCCTAACTACTCAGTTTGCAGATCAGACGATAACTTTCCCAAAAGGAATAGTGAGGAACCTTTGTGTCCGAGTTGGTACCTTATATGCCCCAGCAGACTTCGTAGTGGTAGAGACCAGAAATGATGAGAGAGCACCTATCATCCTAGGGAGGCCATTCTTGAACACCACGGGAGCTATCATCTACGCTAGTGCTGCCAAGATCAGTTTCTACGTCCAAGGGAAGAAGGAGACGTTTTTCTTCAAGAACAACACTACACAAATTCCAGATCAATCCAGACGTGAATCAAGGAAGAGGACCAACAGGAGGAACAGGAACAAGCAAGTGTGGACCGAGTCAGCTAAGATGGTCACTGTAGTCCATGGAGGCCAATACCATCAACTTAAGTCACCGTTTTTAACCAAGAAGGACGACCCAGGAATGCCAAGCATCTACTGCTCCATAAATGGATATAACTTCTACAAGACGATTTGCGACACCGGATCGGGCGCCAACATAATGGCCGCAGTCAATTATCGGCTCTTGTTCGGGACCATGCCACTAAGACCAACATACATTCAGCTCCAGATGGTAGATCAGACATTTCGAGAAGTTAAAGGAATAGTATCTGATGTCCCAGTCAAAATAGACGATCACTTTGTCTACACAGACTTTCAAGTTGTTGACATGGGAGAAGACGAGTATGATCCACCCATCATCCTTGGAAGACCGTTCCTCAGCACCGTTAAAGCAATTATCTACATTAGAACTGGAGAAGTCCATATGCACTTCCCCTCGGAGAAGGTACGCCGTTATTTTACTGACCCTAACTATATCATTGAAGAATCTATGCAGGTCAGAAAAAGACGCAACCACAACCAGAGGAGGCAGATCATCAAGGACGGATGGGCAGACTATGAAGGAGAAGTTGTAAGATCAGAAGACGTTGAATTTAAATAGAATTATCCAGAGGAGATCGAAGCACCGAGTCAGGTATGGAAAATGAAGATAACTATACAAGAAGAGGAGGCGCTGCCGGAAGTACCGACTACGCCACCCAACGAACCTCAGGACGATTAAGAAAATGGAGAGTCCCGTTCGGAGAACTTAAAAACACCGAACGCCTTGCCAAGAGGTAACTTGGTAGTTATCCTTTCTCTTTTAATTATTTC
Source organism: Sorghum bicolor (assembly GCF_000003195.3). Lineage (NCBI taxonomy): Eukaryota > Viridiplantae > Streptophyta > Magnoliopsida > Poales > Poaceae > Sorghum > Sorghum bicolor. The sequence continues at coordinate 25,728,799 of NC_012877.2, forward strand.
AACTAGTTTACTTAGTTAATCATGTTCATGCTATACTATCTTCAAAATAAAAAAATATATGTGAAAAACAGTAAGCCCCATGTGAGTATACGAGTGGCATAAAACCCATAAGTACATTCACTGTGGTGGCATAAAAATAAAATAAATATTTTTCTGCTTTATAAAATGAAAATATAAAAACAGGGAGTAATAATTATTAAGGAGTCTCAACATGATAAAGGCTAGATATTTATGCTAACACTTAATCAGTTCCACAAGCTTTGTTGTCTATTTGAGCTCCATAGAATTTAGGAAGACTAGCAGACGGAGGACATTCTAATCGCTGTCAGAATGCTGCTGACTTTCAAATACACCTCTGCCACCTACTAGCTACATCAAGAGAAATTACGTCAAAATTCAGCTTGGGGGAGAGCACCCCCATTTATCCCGATAAGTATTTCTATCTATCTATCTTTATACTTATATTATATTTGAATATTAAAATAAATAAACTATGGGAAAACCAAATAAAGATTTTATGCTTATATATATATCTTTTGCTTTGTGTGTTTAATAAATAAATAAAGTGGCTATGCTAATTTGTATCTAAATAAAACTTAAGCATGGATATGATAAATAGTTGCTCTGCCTAATTTGCAAATTTTAAGTTCTCTCTCAAGTTTAGATATAACTGTTATAATTTAAAGCTTGCTCTAGACCTAAACTTGTGGGATGAAAACTTGATCTGAAGTCTAAGTTGTTAACGGATACGATATGGGAAGGTTGAGCTGTTGTTTATCTGTTCCTAGAGATGCTAGAATTCTGGAGAATTTTATCTTTGAAAATCTTTAAAATGTTGCATGATGAGTTCCTGTATGATGAGAGTTTAAATTCCTACCACAGCCATATATACATGCTTGCTAGACTTTGAGCCACACATTTATTATTTACTGCTTGTGAGCATTGAGTGTGGTCAAGCTGTGTAGACCCTTAGGAGCTTGTCATGTGGTTAAATCAAGATTCACTTGCACGTTCATTCATATATGCTACTTCTATTCCGGAAGTACCATCCACATATATCCATTCATTTCCATCTCCAGAACCACCTAAAAATATTCTACTCCTAATCCGGGAGAGAATAACCAAAAATATTTCTATTTTCCCCTTGTGAAATAAATGCTCAAGTTATCTTGTTACTACCACTTGCTATATTATCTCAAGAGATGAGTGCTCTAAAAAAAATATATACGAGGAAATAAAAAGGAGCAAGTGCTCGGAACATCGAAAGAAAAAGAAAAAAAAAGTGAGACGAGAGGTAAAAATGGACAAGTGTCCGACAGTAGAATTAGGGGTGCAAGATACCCACCTGAGAGAAAAGAAAAAGAAGAGCATCTCATTCTCCTCATAAAGTTTTAAAAAGCAAGGAAGGTATGTATCCCCTCAAAGAGCAAAGTAGAATTAGACTTCCACCACCATTGTTTTCACCATTGTTATCACCATCATCACCATACATCATTCATTCACCACACATGCACATCTTGATTAAACTTATTGGCTTGTTTCTTTGGATCCATGGTTTGACTATGCAATAAATGTCTTGTAAGTATGTATACTTTATCTCTCACCTATGAGCTCCAGATATTAAAGCCTTATTAGAGTAGGGTGAGAGAGAAGACAATGTCACTATGCTTTATACCACAATACTACATATCTTGAGAGAAGGCATATACCATCACTGCCTTGGTAAGGATCCAGAAATACCACAAAAGAGAGACCTGAGAGGATCATACAAGGAATTTCTAAGTTTTATTTGAAAATCTGCAAAAACCCCAGAGCTATAGCTGATCAAGAATAAGAGACATGGCACTTGGCTAGACTGTTCTATCTTTTAACCACTCAAGACAGAAGTGACAGTTACAAGTCCCATGGTGTAGGTAAAGTAAGTAAGTTTTAAGTCTTGACAGTTTACTCTAAACTCAGAGATGAGATCTTATTTAAAAGCATGTGTACCGTCAAATTTTTAATAATATTGCAACAACTTATGATCCATAGCTGAGTCTATCCTTGCTCAGGGACGAGCAAGAGGTAAGCTTGGGGGAGTTTGTTGACGGTCCTTAAGTATCAAATTTAATTATCAAATAAATAAAGAAAAGGATCCAAATGAAATCAACATCTAGACTTATGGTTTTATCTGACAGAATTCCACGAGTTTTGGTGTTTGTCTATTTCTGCAGGGGGTTATCAGGAAATATGGAAGAAAGGCCCACATGTCAGGATTACGTAAAGATATTAACGTGCTGCGCAATTATCTTACATCTAGAAGACTCCAGAAGCCACGAGACCGAAGCGGAGGCGAAACGGGGCCAGACCCTGGGCGGCCGCCCAGTTGGTCAGGGCGCCCGCCCACCTCCTGAGTCCAATCAGGACTCTGCTTTGCGGGAGATTTCCACCGATCTAAAGGATGAATCTAAACCATACAATCTATGTCGGTTTGATCCAAGGGCCCATATTCACTTGAAGGGACTATAAAACCAGACCCCCTGGCCCCTGAAGGAGAGAGCCTCTCAACCCTAATTCATTGTTCCATCAAGGGAGAAGAAGCCTCTGATCAAGATTAGAGCCACCACATCAATTAGATATCTAGATTAGCATAGCTACATAGGATTAGAACTAGAAGGAGTCAATCTTCGATTGGTTTCCGGATCTGTCAGGAGGATTCTTGGTAATTCTCTAATTGTGCTTCTAATTGCTTTCTAATTATCTTTGTTCTTCAATTTTATGAATATGACTTTGTTCTACTTCAATATATTGCTTATGACTTTGCTCTACTTGCTTATATTCAAGATTATATTGTTCTTAGTTTATCATAGTTATGTACTTGGCTTAGTTAGATTCGATCTATATACATGCTTAGGATCGTATAGCGTTTATCCATCGGATCCATGGGTAAATGATAGATATTGTGTAGGCGTGGTGCTTATACCGTATTTATCTGCGATTGTACCCAATATGCCAGATCGTGGGGTGGTTCGTGATAGTGACAGCTTCATTGATTCTTATATATTCTCCCTCTCGTGTATTGGGCTGGAAGAGCAACATTATTATAGGGGAGTGATTGCTATGTTTCTCATATTCCTTGCTAATATCACTATGCATGGGCGTAGTCTTGTCTCGCAATGATTGCTAAGTATGCTTGCACTAACAATGATAATGCTAGACTATATAGTTGAGAATAACTTAGGGAATATTCTTGTAGTTCGTTCTAATACCATATTAATGACTTTCTAGAGTATCTAATTGAGGTGCTTATCATATTTATTATGTGGCTAGATCAGATTAATTATCCTTGTCACTATTATTATTTCATATATCTTTTATGTGACACTTATCCCTGTATGAAGAGTTAGATATAATGTTCTCAATTATACATGCAATGATAGATGCTCAATCTCATATTCTTTTCTGTAATCATTAGTGATGATTTCTAATCCCTTCCCAGTGGTAAAAATATAAATAAAGATACCTGGAATACTTCCCGGTTAAAATGCTGCATCGGTATTAATCTGTGCGCTTGCAGATCCCATTCATTATTTATTTAGAAGAGCAATTGCATATTTCAATACCGCGTCTCTTATGTCATGCTGGGGATGACAACTTGGCTTAAGTGGTGTGAGGGATAGGTTTGGCATTTTTGGCACCGTTACTAGATTTAGAGAACTTAGTCTATTTTTGGTAATGATGTTAAGAATACCCAACAAGCATTTTTGGCGCCGTTGCCGGGGAAGGTTGATTACTAATCAGGAATGGAATAAAAGATTTTGAGTTATCATTCGCATCACTAATATGATTAAGCTTATCTATTCTCTCATACAGTTTTACCCCGATATTTTTCTATTTTATCTTATGCAGGGGAATGTATGAATAGAAGACATCTTCCAGGAAATTTTGTTGACAATCCTGAAGCATTATTCAAGATGACGAGAGCGAAGCTAAAGAAATCATCAACACTTCAGCAAGAACCTTCATCCAATGAAGAAGATCACCGGAACTTGTCTTCAGAGTTCGAAGCCATGGCGAACAAATCGATCCGCGAGTTCTCAGCTCCCACTACGGACAACATCCGCACTGGACCTGCTGCAGAGATCGATGGCAACTTTGAGCTCAAGTGTGGACTTATTAACATGGTGCAATCCAACCAGTTCTGTGGGAAGGCACACGAAGATGCTAGTGCTCATTTACAACACTTCCTGGAGATTTGCAACACATTCACCATACAAGGAGTTTCCAAAGATGCTATACTACTTCGCCTCTTCCCATTCTCACTATTAGGAAGAGCGAAGCAGTGGTTCTACGCTACAAAGGAGAAGAATACTACGTGGGCACTCTGCTCAACAAACTTCCTGGCAAAGTTCTTTCCCATGGGCAAGACCAATGCTCTCCGTGGGAAGATTACGAGTTTTCAGCAACAAAATGATGAATCTGTTCCAGAAGCATGGGAGCGCTTTCAAGACTACATCCTAGAATGTCCCCATCATGGAATGGAGAGTTGGCTACTGATGCAGACGTTTTATCATGGGCTCGGCAACAGTGCCCGAGAGACCATGGATGCTGCAGCTGGAGGAGCATTCTTATCACTTACTATACGACAAGCCACAGCTCTTGTGGAGAAGATGGCGTCCAATCAAAGCTGGAATGAAGAGAGGAGCCAGACACGCAAGAGAGGTGGAGGTATGCATTAGCTGAAGGAGGTAGACATGCTGTCTGCAAAGCTAGACCTGCTCATGAAGAAGCTCGACGATAGAGCTGGAGATAAGAAAGAAGTTATGCACATCTACGACTCTCACATGACTTGTGAGGAGTGTGGAGACACTGGACACTCAGGCAACCACTGCCCTGAGATACTTGAGGATGTGAACTACATCAACAACAACAACAACTACTACTACAACCGTCCTCAACAAAATCAAGGTTGGAATCAACAGAGGCCTAACTACTCAGTTTGCAGATCAGACGATAACTTTCCCAAAAGGAATAGTGAGGAACCTTTGTGTCCGAGTTGGTACCTTATATGCCCCAGCAGACTTCGTAGTGGTAGAGACCGGAAATGATGAGAGAGCACCTATCATCCTAGGGAGGCCATTCTTGAACACCACAGGAGCTATCATCTACGCTAGTGCTGCCAAGATCAGTTTCTACGTCAAAGGAAAGGAGACGTTTTTCTTCAAGAACAAGACTACACAAATTCCAGATCAATCCAGACGTGAATCAAGGAAGAGGACCAACAGGAGGAACAGGAACAAGCAAGTGTGGACCGAGTCAGCTAAGATGGTCACTGTAGTCCATGGAGGCCAAGATCATGAACTTAAGTCACCGTTTTTAACCAAGAAGGACGACCCAGGAATGCCAAGCATCTACTGCTCCATAAATGGATATAACTTCTACAAGACGATTTGCGACACCGGATCGGGCGTCAACATAATGGCCGCAGTCACTTATCGGCTCTTGTTCGGGACCATGCCACTAAGACCAACATACATTCAGCTCCAGATGGCAGATCAGACATTTCGAGAAGTTAAAGGAATAGTATCTGATGTCCCAGTCAAAATAGACGATCACTTTGTCTACACAGACTTTCAAGTTGTTGACATGGGAGAAGACGAGTATGATCCACCCATCATCCTTGGAAGACCGTTCCTCAGCACCGTTAAAGCAATTATCTACATTGGAACCGGAGAAGTCCATATGCACTTCCCCTCAGAAAAGGTACGCCGTTATTTTACTGACCCTAACTATATCATTGAAGAATCTATGCAGGTCAGAAAAAGACGCAACCGCAACCAGAGGAGGCAGATCATCAAGGACGGATGAGCAGACTATGAAGGAGAAGTTGTAAGATCAGAAGACGTTGAATTTAAACAGAATTATCCAGAGGAGATCGAAGCACCGAGTCAGGTATGGAAAATGAAGATAACTATACAAGAAGAGGAGGCGCTGCCGGAAGTACCGACTACGCCACCCAACGAACCTCAGGACGATTAAGAAAATGGAGAGTCCCGTTCGGAGGACTTAAAAACACCGAACGCCTTGCCAAGAGGTAAACTTGGTAGTTATCCTTTCTCTTTTAATTATTTCAACTAGTTTACTTAGTTAATCATGTTCATGCTATACTATCTTCAAAATAAAAAAAATATATGTGAAAAACAGTAAGCCCCATGTGAGTATACGAGTGGCATAAAACCCATAAGTACATTCACTGTGGTGGCATAAAAATAAAATAAATATTTTTCTGCTTTATAAAATGAAAATATAAAAACAGGGAGTAATAATTATTAAGGAGTCTCAACATGATAAAGGCTAGATATTTATGCTAACACTTAATCAGTTCCACAAGCTTTGTTGTCTATTTGAGCTCCATAGAATTTAGGAAGACTAGCAGACGGAGGACATTCTAATCGCTGTCAGAATGCTGCTGACTTTCAAATACACCTCTGTCACCTGCTAGCTACATCAAGAGAAATTACGTCAAAATTCAGCTTGGGGGAGAGCACCCCCATTTATCCCGATAAGTAATTCTATCTATCTATCTTTATACTTATATTATATTAGAATATTAAAATACATAAACTATGGGAAAACCAAATAAAGATTTTATGCTTATATATATATATCTTTTGCTTAGTGTGTTTAATAAATAAATAAAGTGGCTATGCTAATCTGTATCTAAATAAAACTTAAGCATGGATATGATAAATAGTTGCTCTGCCTAATTTGCAAATTTTAAGTTCTCTCTCAAGTTTAGATATAACTGTTATAATTTAAAGCTTGCTCTAGACCTAAACTTGTGGGATGAAAACTTGATCTAAAGTCTATGTTGTTAACAGATACGATATGGGAAGGTTGAGCTGTTGTTTATTTGTTCCTAGAGATGCTAGAATTCTGGAGAATTTTATCTTTGAAAATCTTTAAAATGTTGCATGATGAGTTCCTGTATGATGAGAGTTTAAATTCCTACCACAGCCATATATACATGCTTGCTAGACTTTGAGCCACACATTTATTATTTACTGCATATGAGCATTGAGTGTGGTCAAGCTGTGTAGACCCTTAGGAGCTTGTCATGTGGTTAAATCAAGATTCACTTGCACGTTCATTCATATATGCTACTTCTATCCCGGAAGTACCATCCACATATATCCATTCATTTCCATCTCCAGACCCATCAAAAAATATTCTACTCCTAATCCGGGAGAGGATAACTAAAAATATTTCTATTTTCCCCTTGTGAAATAAATGCTCAAGTTATCTTGTTACTACCACTTGCTATATTATCTCAAGAGATGAGTGCTCTAAAAAAAATATATACGAGGAAATAAAAAAGAGCAAGTGCTCGGAACATCGAAAGAAAAAGAAAAAAAAAGTGAGACGAGAGGTAAAAATGGACAAGTGTCCGACAGTAGAATTAGGGGTGCAAGATACCCACCTGAGAGAAAAGAAAAAGAAGAGCATCTCATTCTCCTCATAAAGTTTTAAAAAGCAAGGAAGGTATGTATCCCCTCAAAGAGCAAAGTAGAATTAGACTTCCACCACCATTGTTTTCACCATTGTTATCACCATCATCACCATACATCATTCATTCACCACACATGCACATCTTGATTAAACTTATTGGCTTGTTTCTTTGGATCCATGGTTTGACTATGCAATAAATGTCTTGTAAGTATATATACTTTATCTCCCACCTATGAGCTCCAGATATTAAGGCCTTATTAGAGTAGGGTGAGAGAGAAGACAATGTCACTATGCTTTATACCACAATACTACATATCTTGAGAGAAGGCATATACCATCACTGCCTTGGTAAGGATCCAGAAATACCACAAAAGAGAGACCTGAGAGGATCATACAAGGAATTTCTGAGTTTTATTTGAAAATCTGCAAAAACCCCAGAGCTATAGCTGATCAAGAATAAGAGACATGGCACTTGGCTAGACTGTTCTATCTTTTAACCACTCAAGACAGAAGTGACAGTTACAAGTCCCATGGTGTAGGTAAAGTAAGTAAGTTTTAAGTCTTGATAGTTTACTCTAAACTCAGAGATGAGATCTTATTTAAAAGCATGTGTACCGTCAAATTTTTAATAATATTGCAACAACTTATGATCCATAGCTGAGTCTATCCTTGCTCAGGGACGAGCAAGAGGTAAGCTTGGGGGAGTTTGTTGACGGTCCTTAAGTATCAAATTTAATTATCAAATAAATAAAGAAAAGGATCCAAATGAAATCAACATCTAGACTTAGGGTTTTATCTGACAGAATTCCACGAGTTTTGGTGTTTGTCTATTTCTGCAGGGGGTTATCAGGAAATATGGAAGAAAGGCCCACATGTCAGGATTACGTAAAGATATTAACATGCTGCGCAATTATCTTACATCTAGAAGACTCCAGAAGCCACGAGACCGAAGCGGAGGCGAAACGGGGCCAGACCCTGGGCGGCCGCCCAGTTGGTCAGGGCGCCCGCCCACCTCCTGAGTCCAATCAGGACTATGCTTTGCGGGAGATTTCCACCGACCTAAAGGATGAATCTAAACCATACAATCTATGTCGGTTTGATCCAAGGGCCCATATTCACTTGAAGGGACTATAAAACCAGACCCCCTGGCCCCTGAAGGAGAGAGCCTCTCAACCCTAATTCATTGTTCCATCAAGGGAGAAGAAGCCTCTGATCAAGATTAGAGCCACCACATCAATTAGATATCTAGATTAGCATAGCTACATAGGATTAGAACTAGAAGGAGTCAATCTTCGATTGGTTTCCGGATCTGTCAGGAGGATTCTTGGTAATTCTCTAATTGTGCTTCTAATTGCTTTCTAATTATCTTTGTTCTTCAATATTATGAATATGACTTTGTTCTACTTCAATATATTGCTTATGACTTTGCTCTACTGGCTTATATTCAAGATTATATTGTTCTTAGTTTATCATAGTTATGTACTTGGCTTAGTTAGATTCGATCTATATACATGCTTAGGATCGTATAGCGTTTATCCATCGGATCCATGGGTAAATGATAGATATTGTGTAGGCGTGGTGCTTATACCGTATTTATCTGCGATTGTACCCAATATGCCAAATCGTGGGGTGGTTCGTGATAGTGACAGCTTCATTGATTCTTATATAGTCCCCCTCTCGTGTATTGGGCTGGCAGAGCAACATTATTACAGTGGAGTGATTGCTACGTTTCTCATATTCCTTGCTAATATCACTATGCATGGGCGTAGTCTTGTCTCGCAATGATTGCTAAGTATGCTTGCACTAACTATGATAATGCTAGACTATATTGTTGAGAATAACTTAGGGAATATTCTTGTAGTTCGTTCTAATACCATGCTAATGACTTTCTAGAGTATCTAATTGAGGTGCTTATCATATTTATTATGTGGCTAGATCAGATTAATTATCCTTGTCACTATTATTATTTCATATATCTTTTATGTGACACTTATCCCTGTATGAAGAGTTAGATATAATGTTCTCAATTATACATGCAATGATAGATGCTCAATCTCATATTCTATTCTGTAATCATTAGTGATGATTTCTAATCCCTTCCCAGTGGTAAAAATATAAATAACGATACCTGGAATACTTCCCGGTTAAAATGCTGCATCGGTATTAATCTGTGCGCTTGCAGATCCCATTCATTATTTATTTAGAAGAGCAATTGCATATTTCAATACCGCGTCTCTTATATCATGCTGGGGATGACAACTTGGCTTAAGTGGTGTGAGGGATAGGTTTGGCATTTTTGGCACCGTTACTAGATTTAGAGAACTTAGTCTATTTTTGGTAATAATGTTAAGAATACCCAACAAGCAACTCCTTCAATGTTGTTGATCTCTCACCATTCATAAGTGAAGACACTTTAGAGTCAAGGACGACCCCTTTTCAAGGGGGGAGGATGATATGACCATGCCACCAAGCAAGATGTCACAAGCTCCAAGTCAAGCTACACCCACTCAAGTTTCACCTACACCGACACCAGCCCAAGTCATTGATGGACCGATTACACGTAGTCGTGCAAAGAAGCTACAACAAGAGGTCCACGCGCTACTTTGTGAGATTCATTTTAACATTAATTAGAATTATATACTACCTAAGTGTTGTAACTTGATTGTACTCAGGTATATAGAAGAAGAGAAGGATGAATCGGACCCTCAAGAACGGACAAGTGCAAGTTCCAGAAGAAGTCAAAAACGGACCAGTGAAAGTCAAAAACGGACTAGTGCAAACAAATCATCATAACTTTTTACTCACAAAAGCTATGAAGGTCTATGAGCACTTGTTGGAAAGCTTGACGAGTCTACTTTCCAATAAATCTAGTGGCTACCAGTTTGGATACTCCATATTGCCTGTAGACCAGAATTAGTACTGACTGCCCAGAAGGTCAACAGTCTGCCATGACAGAATGTTGGTACAACTTTCCAAGTAAAACTGTACCAATCTACAACGTTTCGTGCTGGTTGGCATACATTGCTAGAAAGCCCTTTGAGTCTAGTTTCACACTCAAGAAACGGTTCATCATTTGGACTTCCCAATAAAAAGTTATGGCCAGTTTATTGGAAACTGCTCTGGAGGCCAACAGTCACGCGAAGCCACTTCGAGAATCCATTTCGAGGGGACCTTTCACATTGTCTTCCCTCAGAAACTCTATTTCGTTTTCATACCTATCTAGCAGGGCTGTTGCTAGTATAAATACCCCCTAAGACTCATTGTAATCTCAGACTTTGATAATTGAAATACAGAACCCCTTTGTTCAGCTGCGTGCTAACAAATCCAGAGAGTGATCTCTACCCCTTGCTCTTGTGATTTCGTCGCGGGATTACATAGGCGGCGGCTTCATCCGCTCCCAATTGGTGCTCCTACTCCCTTCAAGGTATTCCTTGATTGATTGTAGGCTGTGTTGGTTGGTTTTTTGAGAGTGCGGTTGGGCGAATCCTCGATTCAGGTTGCCTGTTAAAGACGATGGTTGGCTTCGAGTTTTATTTGCCAGGTTGCACTAGTTATCGCTGCTTGCAGCAAGTTATCCGGCTGTTCTTCAGCTAGTTATCGGTGTTCATCCTACATCGTGAAGATCGGGACAACGTGTCGCATCAACCAAGTTTACCTCTTGGCAAGGCGTTCGGTGTTTTTAAGTCCTCCGAACGGGACTCTCTGTTTTCTCAGTCATCATGGGATTCGCTGGATGGCGTAGTCGGTGGTTCCGGTGGCGCCTCCTCTTCGTGTATATCTATCTTCTCTCTCCACACCTGACTCGGTGCTACGGTCTCCTCAGGATAGTTCTATTCAAGCTATATGTCTTCAGACCTTACTACTTCTCCTTCATAGTCTGCCCATCCGTCCTTGATGATTTGCCTCCTCTAGTTGCGGTTGCGTTGTCTTCTTCTTGTCCTAATTTGTTTAGAGTCTTCAACTATATAGTTAGGGTCAGTAAAACAGTGGCGTACCTTCTTAGTCGGAAGTGCATGTGGACTTCTCCAGTTCCAATGTAGATGATTGCTTTAACGGTGCTGAGGAACGGTCTCTTAAGGATGATGGGTGGATTGTACTCATCTTCTCCCATGTCAATAACCTGAAAATCTGTATGGAAACAATGATTGTCTATTTTGATATGGACATCAGTTACTATACCTTCAACCTTTCGGAATGTCTGATCTGCCATTTGGAGCTGAATGTATGTCGGTTTTAGGGGCATGGTTCCAAACAGGAGCTGATAGGTGACTGCGGCCATTATGTTGACGCCTGACCCGGTGTCGCAAAGCGTCTTCTGGAAGTTGTATCTATTAATGGAGCACTGGATGCTTGGCATACCTGGGTCATCCTTTTTGTTAGAAACTGTGGCTTAAGTCGACGATCTTGACCTCCTTGAACTGCAGTGACCATCTTAGCTGACTTGGTCCACATTTGCTTGTTCCTGTTCCTCGTGTTGGTCCTCTTCCTCGGTTCATGTCGGGATTGCTATGAGATTTGTGTAGTCTTGTTCTTGAAGGAAAGTCTCTTTCTTCCCCTTGATGTAGAAACTGATCTTGGATGACATCTCTTGAGATGTTCACGAATGGCCTCCCTAGGATGATGGGTGCCCTCTCATCAGTACCAGTCTCTATCACCATGAAGTCTGCTGGAGCGTACAAGGTACCAACTCGGACGCAGAGGTTCTTCAATATTTCCTTTGGGAAACTGAGTGTCCGATCTACAAGCTGAGTAGTTAGGCCTCTGTTGATTCCAACCTTGATTTTGTTGAGGACGGTTGTAGTATTAGTTGTTGTTGATGATGTAATTTACGTCCTCAAGCATCTCAGGGCAGTGATTGCCTGCGTGTCCAGTATCTCCAGTGTGTTTATGCTCGTAGATCTAGGTTCTTCACTTAGTGGAGTCTGGGAGTTGTAAAACTCCTTCATATTTTGCTCAAAGTGTACCTGCTCAAAGAGACAATGCAGAGATCAAGTGCATGGGCTTTGTTGGTGAAAACATCAACAGAACCAAAAGTGTATTTGTTGTTCTCTAACCTTAAGCATGGTGAGCAAGATAAAGTTGATGGATAATAAGATCATGAGTGTAGCATTTAAAACATTTGTCAGATCAGATCGCTCGACCTAATGGAAAGATAATCTATCTATATTTATGTTTTGTTTATATCTTCCAGAGATTGAATGTGCAACATTTTAGCTCATATGATTAAGAGTGTGGGATCACAAAGGTAGTACTAAGAACAAAGATTAAAGGACTAAACATGTTGAATTAATTGGCTTGGTTAATTTGGAGTTACAAATCATACATATTTGTCTCTTTATCTTATGTGAATGCCAGAACCAAGGAGAAGCTTATAAAAGCGATAGTCAAGTACCTTAAGATGTTACCTTACTTGAAGAGTGATGGTATAGTATCACCTTGTGGAAGCTTTCTGTTGACGGTCCTTAAGTACCAAATATAATCAGCAAATAAATATAGAAAAGGATCCAAATGCAACCAACACCCAGACTTAGGGTTTTATCTGACAGAATTCCACGAGTTTTGGTGTTTGTCTATTTCTGCAGGGGGTTATCAGGAAATAAAGAAGAAAGACCCACATGTCGGGATTACATAGAGATATCAACGTGCCGCGCAATTTTCTATCATCTAGAAGACTCCAGAAGCCACGGGAACGAACGGGAGGCCGAGCGGGCTCGGGGGCAGGGCGCCCGCCCTCCCCCCTTGAGCGCCCGCCCAGCTACAGAGTTGGATCAGGACTCTCTTTCGGGATGATGTTCCACCAACCTAAAGGATCAAGAATAACCGTTCAATCAATATCGGTTTGATCCGACGGCCCAGGTTCACTTGAGGGGACCATATAAGTAGACCCCCTAGCCCCTAGAGGAGGCACCCCTTGATCATTATTCATTATTCATAGACAGAGCAAAAGCTAGGGTTTAGAGATGAGAGCTCTCCTCTCTTCTCTAAACTAGATTAGATCTAGATAGTAGCGAGATGGAGAGCGAAGGAGGATTAGAGGAGAGGCCGGCCTGTCGGTTGTTCCTCCGGTTGTACTTCGTCATGATCAAGCTCTAATCAAGCTTGCTCATGGGATGACTCTGGTCATCTACTTCTAATTCATTATGCAATTACTAATCATGTATGTTCTGGTTCACAACTCTTTTGAGTACTTCTAATCTATAGGACCCTATAGGTTAGAGTTGTAGTATAGGTGTAAGCGTGGTGCTTAGACCTAGATTACTTGTGGATATCCCCTGTCTAGCTGGATCGTGTGGTAGGCCGCATAGGTGACAGTTACGTTGGTCCTCTGTAGTCCACCTCTCGTTAGCAGGACGGGAAGGGTTTATCGGCCTAAGGATAAGCATCCTTTGTGGTGTACTCTTATCACATGGTTCGTCCCAGACATAGACATACCCCTTTGAAGTAGAGAAACCATAGTTATCCTCTCTATTCTGCTACCATCGCCCATATACTAGATTGCTCTACTCTCTATTCCCATATTATCACTCACTGTTATCTTACCATTAATACTGTTCTTATTCAAATCTACCATCTTTCCTATTTACACTTATCTATTTATCTTGGTTAAGTTAGAGCGTAGTTGGTTCTCCCGTTTCCCTGTGGATACGATAAAACCTTTAACCGAGTAAAAGCTACATCGGTATCCATGCGCTTGCGGATTATCTGTGTGCGTATAAATACCATAGTACACTCTAGTGCCATGCTGGGGATGACAACCTAGTATTCAACTGGTGTTAGCAAGTGTCAACAAGCATTTTTGGCGCCGTTGCCGGGGAAACGGTTGCTGAGTTGACTACGAACTAGCTTTATTATTTTCTTAATAATAAAAAAATATTTTCCTTTTATCCTCTGCCTCATCTCTGCTAATCTTTCTTCTTATCTAATCCTTGATCTCTGGTCTATCATGAATTCAAACATGTCTATCTATGAATTTCATAGACCTACGGGCACACATCTCGAACCACCAAAATCTTTAAAGCCTATCATAGCATCTAGTTTTGAGATAGACCCCGAATACATAGAATTTGTTCAAAAACAACCTTTCTCAGGAGAAGGTGAGGAAAACCCATACACACACCTAAGAGAGTTTTATCGAGTCTGTGACCTCCTTCGCATAAAAGGCATGTCCGATGAGACCCTTAAATGGAAGCTCTTTCCGTTCTCTTTAACAGGAAAAGCTAGACATTGGTACAAACTCAAAGTAAGGAGTGTTCATGGAGATTGGAAGGAGTTATATAGTAGTTTTTTTTCTAAATATTTTCCAATCTCCAAAGTGGTGGAACTTCGGCGTGAGATTCTTTCTTTTAGACAACTGGAAGAAGAATCTCTCGGCAAATCATGGGACCACTTTATTAACCTTACTCTCACTGGCCCAAAGCTTTTTATTCCAGAAGAAGTTATTCTAATTCATTTTTTTGAGGGCCTTAGTAGGGAAGATAAGCAAACCCTTCATGCGGCCTCTAGAGGATCTTTCCACCACCTATCCGCTAATGAAGCTTGGAATTTGATTGATTTAATGAGCGGAAAGTCTCCTAGCTTTTATATCCCTGAGAAAGAGAAAGAACCAGTTCCTAGACAAGAAGAAGAAGTTTCGATAGTCAGATCACAACCACTTCAATCCCAAACTTTAGCTATCGATCCTAAACCATCAATACCCCAAAATTCTCTAAGGGAGGAAGGAATTCCAACCTTAAATTTTTCAGATGCTGATGGTTTAGACTTCTGGTTCCATAAGAGACCTTCAAGCAAAGATAATTCAAATCCTTGCAATAATGTTTCTCTTAGAGAGTATCCCGGTTCCTATTATGAAGAAGTCGAGGATGACATATCAAGTGAAGGAGAGCTAAGCCATAGAGAAGATTCTATCAGCTCCCCTGTCTTGATCACAAGTTCTAAATGGCTAGAATGCGTAGAATGGATGGACAAGGAAGAAGCCTTAATGGATTCTGACTTTGGCTCAATTTCAAATGGTGAGTTCTTGACTCCCTTTGAAAATGGGATTCATCCAACCATAGAAGAGGCCAATCCAGGAGAAACTCCGAACATTCAGATTGGAGACGAAGATAACATTAATGAGCATACAATTTATTTCATAGCCACTTCGTTTGCTCCATGCTCATATGCAACATCTTCCCAATCTATTGGTCTCTCCAACATCACCACACTTGAGATCTCCAACCCACTCTTCCTTTCTATTTATAAAAACTTTAAAAGGGCGGTTGTCGATGCATATGTCTATAATAAATATTGCAGATCTCGTTGAGTGGATCTTGATATAGGTCAGCGTTGGAAGGGAAACCATTTCGCCGACATGAATTGATGGATTCCCAAGGACAAGCTTAGTGTCCTCAAATAAACACTGATCAGATCGTAACATGAGCTTTTAATTATTTGCAACATTACCTTGAGTATTGAGCATATAATTACTACCACAATCTCGAATTGCCTTGAGTGCCAAAAACCGCCAAGGAAATAATCCTTGACCACAAACCGTCAAGCAAACACACTCAAGGATAGAAGCTAAGGGAAATTAGTTTCCTTGGCGGTTCCGGCACTCAAGGATGATTTACTTGAAGGCTGACCGCCAAGAAAACTACGGCCACACTTAATTTGCCAAAGCGCCAAGGAAATATTGCAACCGTTAAAGAAAAAAGTTTTCTTGGAGGCTAATAACCTCCAAGGAAAGTAGTTTTCTTGACTGCCAGCAACCTCCAAGAAAATTATCTGGACCGCTAAGGAATTGTTGTTTCCTTGGCTACCCTTGACCTCCAAGCAAACTATAAATTTCCTTGGCTGCTATTGACCACCAAGGTAATTGTGATTTCTTTGTGGACTGGCACCCAAGGAAATATATACGAGCAACAAAAAAATACTCACAATAATCAATAAATTTTAATATTCTGGTAAGTAGACTCAACTGACACATGATGATATGACAATCCAGCACAAATACAATCAAGTTCCAATACATGAATATATTCAACTAATTTAGTTGAAATATATTACAAATTAAAGTGTCCGACAACTACACTCCAATCAGATTAAAAAGTGTTCAACCATTATGCTAAAAGGCAAGAATATCGCAGTCGTTGCTAACGTACATAAGTCCTAGCACCTACATATATCTAAGTTCTCCACTGCAAGACGGTTTTGTGGTCTACGGCTGAGAATTGTCCACGTCATTGAATCCAGACTTCATTACAGCATATATGTTCAAAGTGCTAGCCTTCTTGGGTCCAAACTTATATTCCTGTATGACCATGAAATGAGGCCACATATTAGTTTAGCCATAGTTGTATCTAGGTATCATCATAAGATTAAAAAAACATCACTAAATTGCAGCCACAATCATAGTAATCTCATTGACTCAACTTCTATATAGCATATTCAAATATGAAGCCACCTACTTACAATGTCAATCTAAGCATGTAGACATGTATAATGGATTAATTGTTGAACCTTACAAGAAACTAATTAAATTTAAGTGGTTTAATCTACTAGACTAATATCATCACTTTGTCATTGAACCAGCAATCAAAGTGTAGTGTTCATACCAGCAATTGTTGTGTTCTCTGGAGAGGAATGGGAGCACTTTCTCCATTGTTGTCCATTGTATTAATTGTAGACTTCATTGCAGCATATGTGCTCAAAATGCTAGCCTTCTCAGGTATGCAATGCTTCGACATCCACTCACGTTCCGCCATTGTTTTTATCCTATCAACCAAATAGCATCACTACTATCTACAGATTTACTAAATAGCAGTGCCTATTTTGTATCTAACCTTTTGGCCTAAGATAGTGCATTCAAAATTCATAGAAAGAATTGTAGCATATGGTTCATTTATTGGAAATGTATGTCACTCAAAAAACAAGTAAACAATGAACATCTGAATATGCAGCAAGTCATTAAAAGAAAATCATTTTCAAATGAAGCATTGACTTGTCACTTGTTACATGTTTGGCTAAACTAATATTGTGTTCCAGATGCACTATCACTCAAGCAGCACCAAAGTGAGAGTAGTAGCAGTCATAACCTACACCAATCTAGATAGAATATCTAGCTTTGCAATGAGGCCCCTAACCTACACCAATAAAGAGAAATCTACAAAAAACTCAGTTAGCAACATAATGAGCAGTCAGTCATTTTTCTGAGCTTCCAGCCATCCAATGTAAATATGATGAAAAAATGCTACAATTTTTTTTGTCCTCAAATTACAAGTTCAGATAGGTCACTTATCAAATCGATAACAAAATACATGTATTTTGTACCCTAGTACTGCAGAACTACCAAGCACATATATGCAACTGCACCTATTTTTAGTTCAGTATCCACAAATCAATCACTAGGCAAGACAGGCCTACATAAACATGCACGGCAGCACAGGCCAAGATTCAAAAACAATCATTTGTTTGAATTTTTGCACTGCAGATGTACGTCAGCACTTAAGATTTTGGCTCTATTATTACAACAGTTGAAAGCCTTTTCCCCCATTCAGTCAGTACAACAAACAGGTAGTCGGCACACATGGGCATCATGAGATAAGCACAGGAGCGATCTAGACTCACCAGAAAGAACACCCCGGCGGGCGGAGGCGTTGCTGACTGGAGATCTGGTGGCCTCTAAGTACCTGCGTGAATATGTGATATAAATCCCCAGAAAATACAGATCTGTGATTTAGAGGAGAAGAACTAGGGCAGCTGCCTTTGGTTCCTCTCTGAGCCCCTTCTCTGCGCACAAAACACTAGTTCAATCCATCCAATCTTACCGAGAATCACTGGAGATGATAGGGGATCCAGGAGGGACGAAGGGGAGGGAGGGAACGTGAGGCGACGAACCTGTGCGGGTCGTGTTGCCTTTAATTCCTCACCGAGCCCCTTCTCTGCACACAAACACTGGGTTCAATCCATCAAATCTCACCGAGAACACTTGGGATTATGGGGGATCCAGGAGGGACAAATTAAAGGGGAGGGGTGGAAGGCAAGGGCAACGAAACTGTGTGGGAGTAGGGTCGAGCTGCGTTCGATTCCTCACCGAGCTCCTTCTCCACACACAAACCCTAGGTCAAATCAATCGAATTCCACCGAGAAATCAGCAGAGAAGATGGGGGATCAAGGAGGGAGGAGGGGAGGGGAGGGGTGGGGACGAACCTGTGCGAGCATCCAAGAGGGAGGAGGGCGACGAACCTGTGCGAGCAGTGGATGGACTGTGGGTGGGTGGGATGGCGGCTGGAGATAAGGTTAGGTTTGGCCGCGCGGGGGTCTGCCAAAATTTGCCGCACTGTTGTGCGTTTTGGTAACACAAGAGACCAGGGAATTGGTGACATGTACATTTGGATCTGAGTCTGACGGTGATACGTGATGCTACACGAGGTCTGATTAATCTCTGAAGGGGTCGAGACGTATATACGCGGCCAGCATTAATCGTGCATGCACAAATTAGCAATTAGCAAATGTACATGGCTGCATGCACGTGGCCTTGCTAGGTGTCTGGGTCCTATACATATCCGGCAAGGTAAAAATATACTTGCATACGGCTGTTTGTGGTGTGTGAAGCTAAAAAAAAAGCCCTTCTAAAAAACGAGGCCCTTAATATAAACTAAAACTATTTTAGACACATAAATTTATATTTGCCCTTTGAAATATGAAGACGTTGTTTGATTCTAACTACTAGCTAGTGTCCTTTTATTTTTCACATTGATGTATTTTCTAGATGGATTGGCCGTGTTGACATTATTTCAAAAAATGATAACCGACAACTAGCGCAAATAACATAAGACCAATGTAAGCGGTGTTTGGCTCACTGCCACACTTTGCCAGCCAAAGCTATGGCACGCCACAGAGGGAAGGCAACTGTTTAGTTCAACTTTAAGGTGAGGCAGACACATACTTTCATAGTAGAAATTTACGCCAAGGCGTGGTGGACATTCTCCGCCACAAGCAGTCTTCGATGACACCACATACATAGTGGCTAGTGTGCGCTATGAACCAAGCAACCGATGTCATTGATGCTATTGATTTAGACATTTTCTAGACCTCCTTAAAGCTTCATTACTAAAAAGAACATATCGAACCCAAAGAATATCTAGGGTTGGAGGGGCGTACCGGCAGAGGGGAGTGTCATTGCCGGGGGCAGCGACCTACTCGTCATGCCGCTAGAGGGAGGGGGCCGCTGGCACCATCGAAGGCGTGCACCGCTAGGGTTCTACCTCCAAATTATCAAAAGATAATTAATAATATCTAAACTTTGTTAGAATGTTTTTAAACTCACATGACAACATGGTTTTGGGGTATAATCTTTGCATAAAAAATCAAATGATTTAGCAAAATGGTCTTATACATATTGTTCAAAAAAGGATACATATCTCACAACTTATGTAACTGTGTAAGAGATACATCCATTTATGAACAATATATAGTGCAACTTTGTTAATATGATTTGAAAATTTTATGGTAAGATAATACAACCATATTATAACCTCATGCCAAATTTTAAGATTTTTGGACACCTTTAAGATATTATTATTTTTTTCAGTCAGAGTCACCAAAATAC
This sequence comes from Sorghum bicolor, assembly GCF_000003195.3. Lineage (NCBI taxonomy): Eukaryota > Viridiplantae > Streptophyta > Magnoliopsida > Poales > Poaceae > Sorghum > Sorghum bicolor. The sequence goes on from NC_012877.2 coordinate 25,748,876, forward strand.
TTATAAGCATTTCCTTGGCTACCAACCTCTAAGGAAATTAAATAACCCTCAAGTAAATGATAGTTTACTTGACTGTTTAGAATAACAGCTTATAATTACACTCAAGGAAAATGAGTCATTTCCTTAGAGGTGATTACAAACCGCCAAGAAAACACCCATATTCCTTGGCGGTTTACTTAAACCTCCAAGGAATATATGTTTCCTTGAGTGTAGAGTAGCACCGCCAAGAAAACTGTCATTTCCTTGGCAGTTTGATTTTAGCCTCCAAGTAAATTTGGAGCCGCCAAGGCAATTCCAGTTTCCTGTAGTGTAAGGATAATTGTAAAAATATTCCTTCGGGTATTCTTGTCACTAACCTTTCTAGGATTGGAGCAAAATTCAAGCTTGGGGGAGTACTTTACATAAAAACATCCTTTGCCATGTTGCTATGCTGGTTGTCCCTACCTTTGATGCATACTCAATTTGTTAAATACTAATCACACTACTTCATCTCCACTTGAGTAGATCTCTATAAATGTTGTCATGCTACCTTTGTCTATTTACTAGCAGGTGTTGGTTTGGAAGTACTCGCCATACTTCCATTGACATTTAAATTAAGCATGGTGCTTAGGTTAAATAGCCTTCCTTAATCTGATTAGACATGGAGTCTAGTGTGGTTACTGAACTAAAAACTGCTTTAGTAGATATTGGTATATTTTGTCAGACTAACCCCTGCAGGAAAACTTTCACTATCAACCTGGGAAGTCCTGAGATAAACTCACATCAGAGATGAAGCGAGTGACACATGTAGTTTAACAATTTACACAAGGAAGACGTAGCTCTTAAGAGATGATCCATGGAGGGTGCCACAAACACGATGCACAACCACTAAGAAAGGAAAGCTTCCACAAGGTGAGACTGTACCATCACTCTTCAATTAAGGTAACACCTTAAGGTACTTGACTATCACTTTTATAAGCTTCTCCTTGGTTTTGGTATTCATATGAATGAAAGAGACAAACATGTATGATTTACATCTCTAAATTAACCAACTCAATTGATTCAGCATGTTTAGTCCTTTAATCTTTATCCCTAGTACTACCTCCATGATCCCACACTCCTAATCATATGAGCTAAAATGTTACACATTCAATCTTTGAGAAGATATAAAGAAAAAGACATATATATAGATAGATTATCTTTCCATTAGGTTGAGCGATCTGATCTGACAAATGTTTTAAATGCTACACTCATGATCTTATTATCCATCAACTTTGTCTTGCTCACCATGCTTAAGGTTAGAGAAGAACAAATACACTTTTGGTTCTGTTGGTGTTTTCCACCAACAGGGCCCATGCACTTGATCTCTGCCTCGTCTCTATGAGCAGGTACACTACGAGCACAAACACACTAAGCAAGATACTGCCAACACCGCACTTCGAACTACTGGGCAAACGAAGAACATGGGTGACACCGTATCAAGAGGTGCATAAGTCAAGGTCCACACCTGAATCAAATGACGCACCTAAAGAATGAACACGGTGAGAAGTCTTGTTCAGAAGACTTAAAACATTGAACCCTCGCCGAAAGGTAAAATCAGTAGTTATCCATATTTATCCTTTCTGCATTCCCTTTTCCCTTTAATTATTTACTTTCCTTAAATGGCTTGTTAGTTAATCATGCTACCTTGAAAAGAAAATAAAAATGTTAGTAAGCCCCATATGAGTATGCTCGTGGCATAAAACCCATAAGTACATTCACTGTGGTGGCGTAAAAATAAATATATTCCTGTCCTATAGAAATGAAAGTATAAAAATAAATTTATGATCCTACTAAAGAGAGTAATATTTATTAGAGGAAGCTCAACATGATAAAGGCTAGATATTTATGCTAACACTTAACTAGTTCCACAAAGCTTTGTTGTCTATTTGAGCTCCACAGAATTCAAGGATCAAAGAAGACTAGCAGACGGAGGACATTCTAATCGCTGTCAGGGTGCTGCCAACATTCAAATACACCTCCGCCACCTGCTAGCTACATAAAAAGAAATTACGTCAAAATCCAGCTTGGGGAGAGCACCCCCATTTATCCAGCTAAGTGTTTCCACTCGCGTTTATACTTTACTCAAATAATAAAAAGATGCATAATCATAAAAAACCCAAATAAAGATTTTGTGCTTATATATATCTTTGCTTAGTTTGCTAAATAAATAAATAAATAAAGTTTGCTATGAACCCTCATGATAAGCTCTCACATGGAAATGATGAATAGTTGCTCTGCCATGACTAGTTCTCAAAATTGAATTCTCTCTCAAGTTTAGGCATGATTGTCATGAATTAAGATTTGCTTTAAACCTGAACTTGTGGGAAGAGTACTTGATCTAAAGTCTAAGTTGTTAACGGATATCATATGGGAAGGTTGAGCTGCTGTTTATCTGTTCCTAGAGATGCTAGAATTCTAGAGAATTTTATCTTTGAAAATCTTAAAAATGTTGCATGATGAGTTCCTGTATGATGAGAGTTTAAAATCCTACCACAGCCACATATACATGCTTATTAGACTATGAACCATACATTTACTTTTTACTGCTTATGAGCATTGAGTGTGGTCAAGCTGTGTAGACCCTTAGGAGCTTGTCATGCGGTTAAAATTAAGATTCACTTGCACGTTCACTCATACATGCTGCTTCTACTCCGGAAGTACGCATCCACATACATCCACTCATTTCCATCTCCAGACTCACCCAAAATTATTCTACTCCTATCCAGGAGAGAATCGCCAAAAACATTATCCTATCCCTGTTATTCCCCGTGAAATAAATGCTCCAGATATTTTGGTTACTACCACTTGCTACATTATTCTAGGAGGGTGAGTGCTCTAAAAAAATATATATATGAGGAAATAAAAAGGGGCAAGTGCCCGGAACCTCGAAGAAAAAGAAAAAGTGAGACGAGAGATAAAAATGGACAAGTGTCCGACAGTAGAATTAGGGGTACAAGATACCCACCTGAGAAGAAAATATCGAGCATCTCATTCCCCTCAAAAAGTTTCAAAGTGCAAGAAAGGTATGTATCCCCTCAAAAGAGCAAAAGTAGAATTAGACTTTCATCATTATCACCATTATCACCATACACCATTCATCCACCACACATGCACATCTTGGTTTGACTTATTGACTTGTTTCTCTGGATCCGTGGTTTGGCTATGCAATAAATGTCTTGTAAGTATGTATTAACTGTCTCCCACCTATGAGCTCCAGATATCAAACCTTATTAGAGTAGGGTGAGAGAGAAGGCAATACCACTATGCCTCATACCACAAATACTACATACTTTGAGAGAAGGCGTATATTATCACTGCCTTGGTAAGGATCCAGAAATACCACAAAAGAGAGACTAGAGAGAGTCATACAAGGAATCTCTGAGTTTTATTTGAAAATCTACAAAAACTTCAGAGCTATAGTTGATCAAAGAACAAGAGACATGGTGCTTGACTTGACCGTTCTATCCTTTAACTGCTCAACACACAAGTGACGGTTGCAAGCCCCATCGTGAAAGGTAATATGAGTAAGTTTAAATCTTAACAGTTTACCCTAGAGATGAGATCTTGTTTGAACGCATGTGTACCTTTAAGGCATGAAACCACCGTACAAACTCTTGAGTCCATCCTTGCTCAGGGACGAGCAAGAGGTAAGCTTGGGGGAGTTGTGGACGGTCCTTAAGTACCAAATATAATCAGCAAATAAATAAAGAAAAGGATCCAAATGCAACCAACACCAAGACTTAGGGTTTTATCTGACAGAATTCCACGAGTTTTGGTGTTTGTCTATTTCTGCAGGGGGTTATCAGGAAATAAGGAAGAAAGGCCCACACGTCAGAATTACATAGAGATATCAACGTGCCGCACAATTTTCTATCATCTAGAAGACTCCAGAAGCCACGGGAACGAACAGGAGGCCGAGCGGGCTCGGGGGCAGGGCGCCCGCCCTCCCACCTTGGGCGCCCACCCAGCTACAGAGTTGGATCAGGACTCTCTTTCGTGATGATGTTCCACCGACCTAAAGGATCAAGAATAACCGTTCAATCAATGTCGGTTTGATCCGACGGCCCAGGTTCACTTGAGGGGACTATATAAGCAGACCCCTTGGCCCCTGGAGGAGGCACCCCTTGATCATTATTCATTATTCATAGACAGAGCAAAAGCTAGGGTTTAGAGATGAGAGCTCTCCTCTCTTCTTTAAACTAGAGTAGATCTATATAGTAGCGAGATGGAGAGCGAAGGAGGATTAGAGGAGAGGCCTGTTGACGGTCCTTAAGTATCAAATTTAATTATCAAATAAACAAAGAAAAGGATCCAAATGAAATCAACATCTAGACTTAGGGTTTTATCTGACAGAATTCCACGAGTTTTGGTGTTTGTCTATTTCTGCAGGGGGTTATCAGGAAATACGGAAGAAAGACCCACACGTCGGGATTACATAGAGATATTAACGTGCCGCGCAATTATCTTACATCTAGAAGACTCCAGAAGCCACGGAAAGGAAGCGGAGGCCGAACGGGGCCAGAGGCAGGGCGCCCGCCCTCCTGCCCTGGGCGCCCGCCTTGACTTGGAGCCCAATCAGGACTCTTTCTCTCAGGAGATCTCCACCGACCTAAAGGATCAAGAATAACCGTTCAATCAATGTCGGTTTGATCCGACGGCCCAGGTTCACTTGAGGGGACTATATAACCAGACCCCCTGGCCCCTGAAGGAGGCACCCCTTGATCATTATTCATTATTCATAGACAGAGCAAAAGCTAGGGTTTAGAGATGAGAGCTCTCCTCTCTTCTCTAAACTAGAGTAGATCTAGATAGTAGCAAGATGGAGAGCGAAGGAGGATTAGAGGAGAGGCCGGCCTGTCGGTTCTTCCTCCGGTTGTACTTCGTCATGATCAAGCTCTAATGAAGCTTCCTCATGGGATGACTCTGGTAATCTACTTCTAATTCATTATGCAATTACTAATCATGTATGTTCTGGTTCACAACTCTTTTGAGTACTTTAATCTATAGGACGCTATAGGTGAGAGTTGTAGTATAGGTGTAAGCGAGGTGCTTAGATCTAGATTACTTGTGGATATCCCCTGTCTAGCTGGATCGTGTGGTAGGCCGCGTAGGTGACAGTTACGTTGGTCCTCTGTAGTCCACCTCTTGTTAGCAGGACGGGTAGGGTTTATCGGCCTATGGATAAGCATCCTTTGTGGTGTACTCTTATCACGTGGTTCGTCCCAGACATAGACATACCCCTTTGAAGTAGAGAAACCATAGTTATTCTCTCTATTCTGCTACCATCGCCCATATACTAGAATTGATCTATTCTCTATTCCCATATTATCACTCACTATTATCTTACCTTTAATATTGTTCTTATTCGATTCTACCATCTTCCTATTTACACTTATTTACTTATCCTGGTTAAGTTAGAGCGTAGATCAATTCTCCCATTTTCCTGTGGATACGATAAAACCTTTAACCGGGTAAAAAGCTTCAATGGTATCCGTGCGCTTGCGGATTATCTGTGTGCGTATAAATACCATAGTACACGATAGTGCCATGCTGGGGATGACAACCTAGTATTCAAGTGGTGTTAGCAAGTGTCAACATGCATTTTTGGCGCCGTTGCCGGGGAAACGGTTGCTGAGTTGACTACGAACTAGCTTAATCATTTTCTAAAAAAATAAAAAATAAATAAATATTTTCCTTTGCCTCATCTCTGCTAATCTTTCTTCTTATCTAATCCTTGATCTCTGGTCTATCATGAATTCAAACATGTCTATCTATGAATTTCATAGACCTACGGGCACACATCTCGAACCACCAAAATCTTCAAAGCCTTTCATAGCATCTAGTTTTGAGATAGACCCCGAATACATAGAATTTGTTCAAAAACAACCTTTCTCAGGAGAAGGTGAGGAAAACCCATACACACACCTAAGAGTGTTTATCGAGTCTGTGACCTCCTTCGCATAGAAGTAATGTCCGATGAGACCCTTAAATGGAAGCTCTTTCCGTTCTCTTTAACGGGAAAAGCTAGACATTGGTACAAACTCAAAATAGGGAGTGTTCATGGAGACTGGAAGGAGTTATATAGTAGTTTTCTTTCTAAATATTTTCCAATCTCCAAAGTGGTGGAACTTTGGCGTGAGATTCTTTCTTTTAGACAATTGGAAGAAGAATCTCTTGGCAAATCATGGGACCGCTTTATTAACCTTACTCTCACTGGCCCAAAGCTTTCTATTCCAGAAGAATTTCTTCTAATTCACCTTTTTGAGGGCCTTAGTAGGGAAGATAAGCAAACCTTGAATACAGCCTCTAGAGGATCCTTCTATCACCTACCTGCTAGCGAAGCTAGGGATTTAATTGATTCATTGAGCGGAAAGTCTCCTAGCTTTTATATCCCTGAGAAAGAGACAGAACCAGTTCCTAGACAAGAAGAAGAAGTTTCGATAGCCAGATCACAACCACTTCAATTCCAAACTTTAGCTATCGATCCTAAACCATCAATACCCCAAAATTCTCCAAGGGAGGAAGGAATTCCGACCTTAAATCTTTCAGATACTGATGGTTTAGACTTCTGGTTCCATAAGAGACCTTCAAGTAGGGATAATTCAAATCCTTGCAATAATGGTTCTCTTAGAGAATGTCCTGGTTCCTATTATGAAGAAGTTGAGGATGACATATCAAGTGAAGGAGAGCTAAACCATATAGAAAATTATATATGCTCCCCTTCCATGTTCACAAGTTCTAAATCCATCCTTGACCCTAGAGATCCCTCTTATCCCTCTTCTTTTCAGTCTCATGATGATCCTAGCAATTCACCAAGACTGAACCATAGGAGTCATGAAGACCATAAGGATGGCATGTCAAGTAATGCCATAGAAGGAGAGCTAAGCCATAGAGAAGATTCTATCAGCTCCCCTGTCTTGATCACAAGTTCTAAATGGCTAGAATGCGTAGAATGGATGGACAAGGAAGAAGCCTTAATGGATTCTGACTTTGGCTCAATTTCAAATGATGAGTTCTTGACTCCCTTTGAAGATGAGATTCATCCAACTACAGAAGAGGACATAGGTGAGACCAATCCAAGAGAAACTCTGAACATTCAGATTGGAGACGAAGATAACATTAATGAGCATGGAATTTATTTCATAGCCACTTTGTTTACTCCATGCTCATATGCAACATCTTCCCAATCTATTGGTCTCTCCAACATCACCACATTTGAGATCTCCAACCCCCTCTTCCTTTCTATTTATAAAAACTTTAAAAGGGCGGTTGTCGATGCATATGTCTATAATAAATATTGCAGATCTCGTTGAGTTGATTTTGATTTAGGTCAGCGTTGGAAGGGAAACCACTTCGCCGACATAAATTGATGGTTTTCCAAGGACAAGCTTGGTGTCCTAAAATAAGCACTGATTAGATCGTAACATGAGTTTTTAATTATTTGCAACATTACCTTGTGTATTGAGCATATAAGGATAATTGTAAAAATATTCCTTCGGGTATTCTTGTCACTAACCTTTCCAGGATTAGAACAAGAAGATCAGATGAATGACAAGCAAGTACAAGGTATGTCCAACCAATCATCATGCAACACTGAATTAAATTCATCCAAACTTGAATTCTGCAAAATTCAAGCTTGGGGGAGTACTTTACATAAAAACATCCTTTGCCATGTTGCTATGTTGGTTGTCCCTACCTTTAAGACATGCTCAATTTGTTAAATACTAATCACACTACTTCATCTCCACTTGAGTAGATCTCTATAAATGCTGTCATGTTACCTTTGTCTATTTACTAGTAAGTGTTAGTTTGGAAGTACTGCACATACTTCTATTGGCTTTTAAATTAAGCATGGTGCTTAGGTTAAATAGCCTTCCTTAATCTGATTAGACATGGAGTCTAGTTCGGTTATTGAACTAAAAACTGCTTGTGTAGACATTGATATATTTTTGTCGGACTAACCCCTGCAGAAAAACTTTCAATATCGATTTGGGAAGTCCTGAGATAAACTCACATCAGAGACGAAGAGAGTGACACATGAAGTTTAACAATTTGCACAAGAAGGACATAGCTCATTCATCATAGAGAGATGATCCATGGAGGGTGCCACAAACACGATGCACAACCACTAAGAAAGGAAAGCTTCCACAAGGTGATACTACACCATCACTCTTCAAGTAAGGTAACACCTTAAGGTACTTGACTATCACTTTTATAAGCTTCTCTTTGGTTCTGGCGTTCATATAAATAAAAGAGACAAACATGTATGATTTACAACTCTAGATTAACTAACCCAACTGATTCAACATGTTTAGTCCTTTAATCCTTGTTCTTAGTACTACCTCCATGATCCCACACTCCTAATCATATAAGCTAAAATGTTACACATTCAATCATTGAGAGATATAAAGAAAAAGACATATACATAGATAGATTATCTTTCCATAAGGTTGAGCGATCTGATCTGACAAATGTTATAAGTGCTACACTCATGAACTTTTCATCCATCAACTTTGTATTGCTCACTATGCTTAGGGTTAGAGAAGAACAAATACACTTTAGGTTCTGTTGGTGTTTTCTACCAACAGGACCCATGCACTTGATCTCTGCCTTGTCTCTATGAGTAGGTACACTTCGTGCAAAACACGGAGGAGTTTTATAACTCTCAGACTCTACCAAGTGAAGGACCTGGATCTACGAGCACAAACACACTGAGCAGGATACTGCCAACGCCGCACTTCAAACTGCTGGGCAAACGAAGAGGTGCAGACGTCAAGGTCCGCACCTGAATCAAATGACACACTTGAAGAATGAACACGGTGAGAAGTCTTGTTAAGAAGACTTAAAACATTGAACCCTTGCCGAAAGGTAAGATCGGTAGTTATCCATATTTATCCCTTCTGCATTCTCTTTTCCCTTTAATTATTTACTTTCCTTAATTAGATTATTAGTTAATCATGCTATCTTGAAAAGAAAATAAAAATGTTAAAAAATACTAAGCCCCATGTGAGTATACGAGTGGCATAAAACCCATAAGTACCTTCACTGTGGTGGCATAAAAATAAAATAAATATTTATTTTCTGCTTTATAAAATAAAAATATAAAAACAGGGAGTAATATTTATTGAGGAAGCTCAACGTGATGAAGGCTAGCTATTTATGCTAACACTTAATTAGTTCCACAAGCTTTGTTGTCTATTTGAGCTCCACATAATTTAAGAATCAAGAAGACTAGCACACGGAAGACATTCTAATCGCTGTCAGAATGCTGCTGACTTTCAAATACACCTCTGCCGCCTGCTAGCTACATCAAGGAAAATTACGTCAAAATTTAGCTTGGGGGAGAGCACCCCCATTTATCTCGCTAAGTATTTCTACTTATCTTTATACTTATATTATATTAGAATAGTAAATACATAAACTATGAAAAACCAAATAAAGATTTTGTGCTTATATATATATATATATCTTTTGCTTAGTGCGTTTAATAAATAAATAAAGTGGCTATGCTAATCTGAATCTTAATAATAAAACTCTAGCATGGATATGATGAATAGTTGCTCTGCCTAATTTGCAAATTTGAAGTTCTCTCTCAAGTTTAGACATAACTGTTATAATTTAAAGCTTGCTCTAGATCTAAACTTGTGGGATGAAAACTTGATCTGAAATCTAAGTTGTTAACGGATATGATATGGGAAGGTTGAGCTGCTATTTATCTGTTCCTAGAGATGCTAGAATTCTGGAGAATTTTATCTTTGAAAATCTTTAAAATGTTGCATGATGAGTTCCTGTATAATGAGAGTTTAAATTCCTACCACAGCCATATATACATGCTTGCTAGACTTTGAGCCACACATTTACTATTTACTACTTATGAGCATTGAGTGTGGTCAAGCTGTGTAGACCGTTAGGAGCTTGTCATGTGGTTAAATCAAGGTTTCCCTTGCACATTCACTCATATATGCTACTTCTACTCCGGAAGTACCACCCACATATATCCACTCATTTCCATCTCCAGAACCACCCAAAAATATTCTACTCCTAATCCGGGAGAGAATAAACAAAAATATTTCTGTTTTTCCTTGTGAAATAAATGCTCAAGTTATCTTGTTACTACCACTTGCTATATTATCTCATGAGATGAGTGCTCTAAAAAAAGAGGAGAGAAAAAATATACGAGGAAATAAAAAGGGGCAAGTGCCCGGAACCTCGAAAGAAAAGAAAAAGAGTGAGACGAGAGGTAAAAATGGACAAGTGTCCGACAGTAGAATTAAGGGTACAGGATACCCACCGGAGAGGAAAGAAAAATGAAAGATAGAGCATCTCATTCTCCTCATAAAGTTTTAAAAAGCAAGTAAGGTATGTATCCCCTCAAAAGAGCAAAAGTAGAATTAGACTTCCACCATTGTTGTCACCATCATCACCATACACCATTCATTCGCCACACATGCACATCTTGATTTGACTTATTGACTTGTTTCTCTGGATCCATGGTTTGACTATGCAATAAATATCTTGTAAGTATGTATTAGCTGTCTCCCACCTATGAGCTCCAGATATTAAAGCCTTATTAGAGTAGGGTGAGAGAGAAGGCAATATCACTATGCCTTATACCACAAATACCACATATCTTGAGAGAAGGCATATACCATCACTGCCTTGGTAAGGATCCAGAAATACCACAAAAGAGAGATTTAGAGAGTCATACAAGGAATCTCTGAGTTTTATTTGAAAATCTGCAAAAACTCCAAAGCTATAGCTGATCAAGAATAAGAGACATGGCACTTGGCTAGACTATTCTATCTTTTAACTACTCAAGACAGAAGTGACGGTTACAAGTCCCATGGTGAAAGATAAAGTAAGTAAGTTTTAGTTCTTGACAGTTTACTCTATCTCAGAGATGAGATCTTATTTAAAAGCATGTGTACCGTCAAATTTTTAAGATATTGCAACAACTTCTGATCCATTGTGTTGATGCAAAACTGATCTGCAAACACAAAGGGCTAATACCCGATTCAAACGTTAAGGCGTGCCAGCCGATTTGACCTTGCTATCGGCAAAGGTGATAACTCGAATACTTTAGTCCTGACAACAGCGATGCGCCCGGATGTCACGGCTAAGAGGTACTCACGCGGAACTTGAGAATACGTCGAGCTTAAGTCGACGAATTCCTAAGAACTCGTAACAAAAGGAAAAAGTATGACGAAGTCGTCGAAAAGTAAATGCTGGAATATGAGTAAAAACGTGTGTTTGATTGATTGATTGATTATTACAAGGCCCTAGGGTCTATATTTATACCCTGCTCAAAGAGCTACAACCAGACACGATTAGAATTCGAATTCCAAATTACACGGAATCCGTATACAAAACGATGCAAATAATTAAGGAAATAACAAAACTATCCCTCGTGACAAACCGAAACTCCTCCACATAACGACCGGCAGCTTCCAGACTCCTCCTTCGCATCATCGGCAGATCCTTTGCCATAGTCATCGGCACCATATTACTGCCTGTGGACTTAGTCACATTCAACTTCTCCCTCATCGGCAACCTGCTTTGTAAACATCGTACTGCCACCTTATCCTGCCATCCTAGACACGTGCCCAAAAACGGTGTCAACACATGCCCCCCAGTTTCGGAGTATAAAACTATTAATGCTCCAAAATTCTCTGCAGTAATGATGCCTTCTCCCGCAATTAATGCTCCTAATCTGGTAACCGACAACGTCAATCTGGACAACTCTGATCCTAATCCTCCGCAGATCCCTCGAAATCCCCAACTTCCTAAACGGGCATTTTTCTCAGTCGTACATCGGCAACAATACCGTTACAAAAATCTGCCGATGTTCTGACCAGGATATTCGCAAAAACGGTTACTTCCCCTCTATCCGCCCATCGGCAATATGACCGTTATAGAATATCGCCGATGGACCGACCAGGAGATCTCGCACAGTAAAATATCTTCAGATAATGACCGCTTCCCGTCAAATCACCTGCACAATCCCTGGATTACCGTGCGAACAGTTACCATATCCACCTGAGTACCCTCGGATTTCTCGGATGCGGCAAAGAGATAAGTCGGATTTGCCCTTGCCCATCTTGTCCTATAAATAGTTCCTTCTTGGGTACTCCTTCCCCATCACACCATTCTACTACCCAACTTTACTTCTCCAGCGGCGGCGCCACCAAAAACTCCTAAGGTCTCCGACAAGTACCCCTCTTCATCAACTCCGGCGCCTTCACACGCTTCCTTCGCAGCAAGATGGCCGTCGGGTTCGTCGTCCCTGAGGTCAAATCTCCACCCCGTCTTCTGTATTTTTCTTCATATCCCTGTTCACTCGCAATCCATTTTACTGAACATCTTCCTTTTCTTTCCTCTTTGTATTTCTTTTTACGCCCAAAATCACTAGGAATTGTCCAACAAAATTGTCATCCCCACCGATCAACCACACCTTCAATGCCTCGGCCCTCTAGGGGACCTAGATCCAACTGACCTATCAACGCAGAAACCAACAGGATCCCCTTCAGAGCCGAAAATTTTTCCTTAGATCTGTGGAAGGACACCTTCCGCTCTTGGCCCAGCCCAACTGTAGGGTGGAAAGACTGGTTCTTGAGGGTCAGCAACTCTAATGAAGTTCAGTGGGGTGAAAGGAATCTAGCCCAATGCATCAGATTGTCCATTGCCGATATGCATAGATACGAGTCACTGCTGATAGCTGCATCCTACTTTTGGTCAGACACCCTCAATGCTTTTGCCTTTGGCCACGGCCCTGCTTCTCCTACTCTTGCCGATGTAGCCATGCTTACTGGTCTAGATATATCTTCTGCCGATAGCACCCACTTTTTTGATACTGCCCCTAGTGCCAAAGTGGAGACTCGCGCTATCGGCGGTTGGTCGGGATACATTCAGAAGTACCGTGGGAAAGGATCTGTCACCATAAAGGAACAAACCACCTTTCTGAACATGTGGCTGGACAAGTTTGTATTCTGTGGTCGATCGGCAGGACCGACTTCTGTCTACCTATCGGCAGCAGAAAGACTGGCTAACGGTGGCCGATTCCCTCTCGGCCGATACTTGCTCGGCGCTGCTTACCACCTTCTCCATCAAGTAGCCCAGAAACTTCTGCTCGGCCAATCCATTGGCAACTTGGGAGGCCCCTGGTGGTTTGTCAACATGTGGCTCAATCTGCATCTGCACAAGCGTTTCAACTTCAACCTGTTCACACAGCGTTTCCCAAGAGATATAGCTGAAAACCATGTATTGGGTGAAGAGGAATCGGCAACACGCGCCCCCTTGAACTTTGGCGAAGCTGTCATAGTTCTGCCTGGTTCAGGGGGTAATCCAGATCAGATCGGCCGATTCTTCCAGACTCTGTATGAGGGTTTGACCAGAGACGAACGACCATGGTTGACTTATGATGACCCAGATAGCATGCTCCCTCTGACCTTCAATCCATTTGATGAAGCTCTCGACAGGGACAATGAGGTGATGATGGCAATTGTGACTCCCAGAATCATTCCAGTGAATTTCTTTGGTAGCACAAAAACCTCCCCTCAAACTTACGAATTTTACAATCCATCGGCATTAGCTCGCCAGTTAGCTTTCGGCCAGTTGCCGATTGCACTTCCTTATGCCGATGTGATAAAACCTAGAGAAACTATCAACAACCTTCTTGAGTGGACTCGAGCAGCCCAACTACCACCAAACGCCGATATAGATGTAAATCTGTCAGAATGGGTTCCGGCTGCTTTTATCACTCAGGCATACAAGTTATGGTGGGCAGAATGGAAAGAGCATCTATTCTGCAGATCGGCACTTTCATACCGCGGCATGATTGACTCCGAATACGAAGTTCCCGATGACACTGTAAGTAACTCAAACCAACGTTTCATTTTCTCAATATTACCCCCATCGGCAGCTTACCCTTGTATTCCTTTTGCAGGTTGACAATATTCCTCCATTGGTTAGCAGGAGTGGCAGGCCGATCGACTTGTTTCCATCAGGCCCGATTTCCTCAATCGGCCACAATGCTCCCACTCTAGCTTCCATCGTGCATCGTGTACGCCTCAGGAAAGTCACCACCAGAAGAACTCAGACATCACCAACGGTTGCTGCTCCCACTCTCGCGCGGGCTTTCAAGGCAATCTGTCAAATCTTTTCCTTTATGCTGACTATCTTTATATCGGCTATATTTATGCTTATAAACTCTTGTTCATTATTGCAGCAAACCGGCGCATCGGCGAAAGCCAGGTGTGAGAGTACCGATGCCCCCCAGTCTAGCCAACCCAAGAGAAAGGGCACCATGGGTGCTAAGACTGGAACAAAGCGCCAGAAGGTAGCAACTCCCCCTCCTCCTCCGGTATCTCCAATTCCGGTGGAGTCTTCTCCTTCTTCTCCAGAAGCCCAGCCACAGCAAGCACCATCTCCCCCACCTATGCAGGAAGCACCACAGATAGAAGAACCCCAACAGGAAGGATCTCAAACAGAAGATACATCAGCTGACACGGGCGAACAAACAACTGGCCCGGTGGGTCCAGTTATACCATCGGCAGTTCTCCCGATTCAGACAACCGTTGTCCCTCCTCCAGGTAACATACTTTAACAATATCGCTACCGATGAACTTATTCTTATCTAGCCTCATAACTCCTTTTGTCTTCTTTCAGTTTCATCGGCAATCTCAGCCGATCAACCTGTAGCTCCATCGGCATCTTTGGCCGATCAGCCTGCAGCTCCGTCAGCACTTCTCAGTCAAGGACAAGAGATCGCCTTGAAGCAAGTAAGTCACCGTTTATCGTTAGCACTATTTGCCGATTCTCTAAGTATGAGCTAATTTTGCTTTCCCTCCCAGGAACAAGATTCTCCTGATAGCCTGTTCTCCTTCGCCATTGATCTCTCTGAAGAAGAAGGTGAAGAAGCAAGCACTTCTCAGACGGTCGGCATCACATCGGCAGGGGTCAGGGTCAGGCTGGAAGAATTGTCAGCTTTTCTTCACCAGGACACAGCGCAATTGGTTGATGATTCCGACCCTACCAAGACCCTGTTCAGAACTCTCAGAGGCCAAATCCCAGCCGATGTTGAAGAAATCCTGTTCCAAGCCGCTCATCTGGAGAGTCGCCAGCTGCAGTACCAAAGAGCTTCTCGGCGGCTTGCCGATAGAGCCGCTCAGACTCAACTCTCCGATGAAATGAGGAAAGAGAAGCTTTTGACCGATGAGAAGCACAAGAACATCGGTATCCTGAGATCTTCTGGAGACGCGCTGAAGCAGAAGATATCCGATCTATCGGCAAGAAAAGAGTCCCTGTTGGCGGAGCTCAAGGAAGTAGAGAACGCTCTGTCCCAAGCCCAACAGGAGGAGAGCCAATTGCCAGAGACCATCAGGCTTCTTGAGCGCGAGCGAAATGCTCATGGTCGCAAAGCACTCCAACTGAAGAAGAAGCTGAAGCCGATAGAAGGTTCTGCAGATGATGACATCAAAGAAATAGAAGCAGCCAACCAAATTCGGCTACGCGCTATATCGGCAATCCAGACGCTGCTTAACACATAGAGTTTCCATCGGCATTGTATCTGCGCTTTCCTGCTTCCTCAACTTTTAGTCTAGCCGATAGGACTGTTATCGGCGCCTAAACTTTTGAAACACCACGTCTTGTCCCCAAGCATTTGGATCCAGCCGATAGGAGTGTTATCGGCACCTAAACTTCTATGCATCGACCCATATACTAGGGTAGTACTTCTTTAAATATTTGCCGTTTAATGTTCTGGGAAATTCAATTCCTTCGAGGGTTTCTAGAATGTAGGCATTACCAGGAACCGATCGACTTATCCGATAAGGACCCTCCCAATTAGGAGACCACTTTCCAAACTTCGAACTTTTGGTCCCAATTGGTAAAATTAATTTCCATACCAAATCCCCATCGGCAAACTCTTTAGCCTTCACTTTCTTATCATACCATCTAGCAACTCTCTTCTTATTTTCTTCTATACTCATTAAAGCTTTTAACCGATGCCCTGCTAGATCGTCCAATTCATCGGTCATCAAAGTGGCATAACCATCAGAAGTTAATTGATCTTGAAAAGATAATCGCCTAGATCCAGCCTTAATTTCCCAAGGCAACACTGCATCATGTCCATACACCAATTGATAGGGTGATACCTTGGTCGATCCATGACAAGCCATCCGATAAGACCACAATGCTTCATTTAATAATGTATGCCACCGCTTAGGATTTTCTTCAATCTTTCGTTTAATAAGCTTGATAATTCCTTTGTTAGACGCTTCGGCCTGCCCATTGGCTTGAGCATAATAAGGAGAAGAATTCAACACTTTAATTCCCATACCGATTGCGAATTCATCGAACTCCCCCGATGTGAACATGGTGCCCTGATCGGTAGTAATCGTTTGGGGAATCCCAAATCGGTAAATAATATGCTCCTTCACAAAATCAATCATATTGGCCGATGTGACTTTCTTCAAAGGAATAGCTTCAACCCACTTAGTGAAATAGTCAGTGGCAACTAGAATGAACTTATGCCCTTTGCTAGATGGTGGATAAATCTGGCCGATCAGATCGATGGCCCATCCCCGGAACGGCCAAGGCTTTATTATAGGATTCATAGCCGATGCGGGTGCTCTCTGGATATTACCAAACTTTTGACAACCTTGACATCCCTTGAAATATTTAAAACAATCTTCAAGTATGGTTGGCCAAAAATATCCATTCCTTCGAATCATCCACTTCATCTTAAAAGCTGACTGATGCGCTCCACACACTCCTTCATGGATTTCCCCCATCAAACTTCTAGCTTCATCATCACCCAAGCATCGGAGAAGAATTCCGTCGATAGTTCGATAATACAATTCATTTTCAAGGAGCACATACTTGGTTGCTTGAAATTGAACCCGCCTTTCAACTTTTTTGGATGGATCTTTTAGATAATCAATAATTTCTTTCCTCCAATCACCGGCACCGACTGTCGATGTCGCATTAATCATTGGCTGATATCCCGAGGCATGCTGAGCTAACCGATTAGCATCTTCATTATGCAATCAGGGAACATGCTCCAATCGGAAATCCTTGAATTCCTTTAACAGTTGCATACCTCTCTCGAAATAAGTTATGAGAACTTCACTTCGGCATTCATAGCTTCCGGCCAATTGATTTATAACCAACATAGAATCCCCGAATATTTCAACAGCATCAGCACGAACTTCTCTTAACAACTCCAATCCCTTGATCAGAGCTTGATACTCAGCCTGATTATTTGTTGATGTGGCAACAATCGGCAAGGAAAACTCATACTTCCTCCCCTTAGGGGAAACTAATACAATGCCGATTCCTACCCCCCGGTCACAGGTAGATCCATCAAAGAAGAGCGTCCAGGGTACAATTTCCAAGGTTTCCACTAGACCGCAATGCTGAGTCACAAAATCGGCCATAATCTGCCCTTTGACTGCCTTAGCCGATTCGTAACGCAAATTTAACTCCAACAGCGCTAAAATCCATTTACCGATCCTACCACTCATAATCGGCATAGATAGCATGTATCGGACCACGTCATCTTTGCAAACATGGAGTCAAGGGAGAACCGACGCCCGACGGCAAGGCAAAGGCCACTTCCTCCATGGTGCCCTGGGGGATTAACCAAGACACAGAAAAGGAGATTGCAACGTGAAAGGCAAGAAGAGCTAAACAAGGGAGAGAACTCTGGAAGTCGGCAGCCGTCAGACACTAAGAGGGAAGGTCCATCGGCAGGCGTCAACATGGTCTTCATGTTGCCGATGGAGTTTCTTGCACCAGCCAGTGATGATGAGTTGGAATTTTCTGATCAGATAGCTCAGTTGGCTCTGGATCCGATGACGGCTATCTTTGAGAAACCTGCCGATGACGAGAGGCAGCATCTTAAAGCTCTGTTCCTCAAAGGAAGGGTTGATGGGCAGCCAATGACCAAGATCCTAGTTGACGGTGGAGCTGCTATTAATATTATGCCGTATGCAGTATATCGGAAGCTTGGGAAAGGGGATCAAGATTTGACCAAGACCGATATGATGCTCAAAGACTTTGAAGGAAACGTGTCTCCAGTCAAGGGGGCGATATGTGCAGAGTTGACCATCGGCAGCAAAACCTTGCCGACAACTTTTTTCGTGATCAGCGGAAAAGGTGCTTACAACTTATTGTTGGGAAGAGATTGGATTCATGCCAATTGTTGTATCCCATCCACAATGCATCAATGCTTGGTTCAGTGGGTAGGTGACAAGATTGAGATTGTCCCAGGAGATTCTTCTTATGTTATCACGTCGGCAGAAGCGGATACTTACGAAAGGACCAGGTGCATTTCAGGAGAAGTTTGGGAGAAAGATTTTCTCAAAGTTGCCGATTATGAGATTCCACCGATCCAAGCAGTCGGTTCTGACGACGGTTTTTAATGGATAGATTCGCCGATGATGGAAAATTAGGCTAGGGATTCACATCGGCCGATGATTTGGTAGAAGTAGATGTAGGTAGTGGTGATAAGCCTAGACCTACTTTTATTAGTGCTAAATTAGATCCTGAGAGTAAGCAACAATTGACTAGTTTGTTAAATGAATATAAAGATTGCTTTGCTTGGGATTATACTGAGATGCCTGGTTTAGACCGATCAATTGTTGAACATCGGTTACCCATCAAGTCTGGATTTCGGCCACATCAGCAACCAGCCCGCCGATGTAATCCTAACATTCTACCTGATATTAAGGCCGAAATCACCAAACTTATTGAAGCTAAGTTTATTCAGCAGTGTCGGTATGCCGAGTGGATTTCCAATGTTGTTCCGGTTTACAAGAAGAACGGGAAGCTTCGGGTGTGCATTGATTTCAGGAATCTCAATAAAGCTACGCCGATGGATGGATACCCAATGCCTGTCGCCGATCTACTGGTTGATGCTGCGGCTGGTCATCAGGTCATCAGCTTCATGGATGGTAATGCAGGTTACAATCAAATATTCATGGCGGAGGAAGATATTCCAAAAACCGCATTCAGGTGTCCCGGTCATGTTGGGCTATTTGAATGGATAGTCATGACTTTTGGGTTGAAGAATGCTGGTGCTACTTATCAAAGGGCTATGAATTTTATATTTCATGAGTTCATCGGCAAGCTCGTAGAGATTTATATTGATGATGTGGTGGTTAAGTCTGGAGATTTCTCAAAGCATCTTGCCGATTTACAAAAAGTGTTAGAGTGCACAAGGAAGCATGGATTGAAGATGAATCCCAACAAGTGTGCATTTGGTGTATCGGCAG
This sequence comes from Sorghum bicolor, assembly GCF_000003195.3. Taxonomy (NCBI): domain Eukaryota; kingdom Viridiplantae; phylum Streptophyta; class Magnoliopsida; order Poales; family Poaceae; genus Sorghum; species Sorghum bicolor. The sequence goes on from NC_012877.2 coordinate 25,768,171, forward strand.
GGCAGTTTCTTGGTTTCATGGTACATCAGAGGGGTATTGAAATTAGTCGAAGATCTATTGATGCCATCAATAAAATAGTGGCCCCTACCAACAAAACCGAGCTCCAATCCTTGATCGGCAAGGTAAATTTTATCAGGAGATTTATATCGAATTTATCTGGTAGGATTCGTGCTTTCAGTCCTCTTCTTAAATTGAAAGCCGATCAAGAGTTTATTTGGGGAGAAGAACAGCAGTTGGCTCTGGATGAAATCAAGAAGTATCTAGTAAATCCTCCAGTTCTAGTTCCACCTCAACAAGGGAAGCCCTTCAGATTGTATTTATCTACCGATGGATCGGTTATCGGTTCAGCTTTAGTTCAAGAATTTGAAGGGAAAGAAAGGGTAATTTATTATTTGAGTAGGAGGTTGATTGATGCTGAAACCAGGTATTCGGCCATTGAGAAACTATGCTTATGCTTATATTTTTCATGTATCAAGCTGAGACATTACCTGTTACGGCCGAATGCACTGTGGCATCCCTACAAAATATGAATTCATCGGGAACCCGCGCATCAGCCATTTCCTCGAGCTCTTCTTGGTTCCTGGGAAAATACTGGACACGGTCACTAAGTCTGTCGTGCCCGCTATATCTGCCCCCCAGCCGGTCATGAACTGACACCCTTCCTCTGATCGGCCCATTAAATCGCCGTTCATCATTATGATAATGCCGATCGATCCTATCGTACCGATCATAACCGTTGCACTCAGGGCAGTCTCTGACAGTAGGAAGCTTGATATTTTCCTCCCAACAATGGATGAAGAATGGACAATTCCAATGATCCCTGTGCCGATTCCACTCCTGTCGGCGTCTTTCTTCTACCCGTCGATAATCTTCCTGCTGGCGCCGATACCGATCTTCCTGTTGTTGCCATTTTTCTCGAGGCCTTCTATGAGTTATGACGATACCAGATCGAGGAAGCCTTCCTGAGCTAGTTCCTTCCTGGACCAAACCCTTACTTCTTGCATCGGCAGTAGTAACTTGATGCTGAGGATCTACCGATGCACTCTTCTCAGCTGTCTCCGATGTTAAGACCTTAGCCTTCCCCTTAGCATCCAACATGTTTGTCGGGAAAGGATGTTGGTCTATCTTCATCGGCTTCTGGGCTTTGGAACTGTCAAACTTGATTCTCCCTGACTCTATAGCCGATTGCAGCTGCTGTCTGAATACTTTGCACTCGTTGGTGTCATGGGAAGTTGCATTATGCCACTTGCAATATCTCATCCTCTTCAACTCTTCTGCCGATGGGATCACATGGTTAGGTGACAGTTTGATCTGACCTTCCTGAAGTAGAAAGTCAAATATCCTATCAGGCTTAGCGGTGTCAAAAGCAAACTTCTCTGGTTCCTTCTGCCCAAAAGGACAAGACATTGGCTTCTTGTTTTTTACCCACTCTGCCAAACCGATTACTGGTTCTTCATCAGAGTCTGAGCTTGTTGCTTCATCGACAAATGACACTTTCTTATTCCATGCTCTCTTAGGCTCAAAAGGCTTGATGTCTTGATCAGAAATCCTCTGCACCAAATGACTTAAACTTTCGAACTCCTGAGAGGCATACTTATCCCTCATATGTGGCAACAAACCCTGGAAAGCCAAATCGGCTAGCTGCCGATCATCCAGAACCAGGCTATAGCATTTATTCTTGACCTCTCGTATCCTCTGCACAAATCCCTCAACCGACTCATCATTACGTTGTCTCAACTTGACCAAGTCGGTGATCTTCTTCTCATGAACCCCCGAGAAGAAGTATTTGTGGAATTGCTTCTCTAGATCGGCCCAAGTAATTACTGAGTTGGGAGGTAACGATATGAACCAAGTAAAGGCCGATCCAGACAATGATGATGAAAATAGACGAACCCTCAATTCGTCCCTGTTACCAGCCTCTCCACATTGAATAATGAACCTGTTGACATGCTCCATGGTTGACGTGTCGTCCTGTCCGGAAAACTTTGTAAAATCCGGTACCTTGTACCGATGTGGAAGCGGGATCAAATCATACGCGGGAGGATACGGTGTCCGATAAGAATAAGTGTTGACTTTGGGTTTTATCCCAAATTGTTCCCTCATTACTTCAGCAATCTTATCGGCCCAATATGCATCGGCATCTTGCCGATGAGGCGGCTGCGGATCTGGCACTTGGTGGCGAACCTCCACGTGTCTGTTCGGGACGTGATCTGCACGGAACATTGTATTGATCACCTGTCCTCCAATCTGCGGACCACCAAACTGCTGTCCACCGATTGGCTGTCCTCCGAGTTGCTATGCAAAATTCATTGGCTGGTTGGGAATCCCCTGACCTTGGAACCCGGGATAGACCTGCCCTTGCTGGAACCCTATAGTCTGGTAACTCTGCTGGGGTGATTGTGGAAAGGCTTGCTGTCCAAGCCATCCATTATTAGCATTCATCGGCATAGGTGCTGCCGATGATTGGTAATTGGGTACCGTCGTTGAATTGACATACCCCGACTGGGCCATAGACCTCTGTTGCATCAGCATTGACTCTGCCGATGCGTTGGGCATCTGGAACATTGAATCTTGAGGATTTCCAGTGTGAGGCCTCGCAGTAGTAGTTGTGGTATACCGAGGACTCTGGTTCACCGGCGCATTGGGAGGTGCCGATGTCATAGGAGTTTTGCCCCTCATGTCAGTTATTTGTGATGTTCCCAGCGTCAACTCTGGAGGCATACCGTAACCCCACCAGTTGGGAGGAAGAGTCAACCCTGACATTGCCGATGCCAACATATCTGTTGTCAGTTTATGCTACCCAACTGAAATTTATGGGTTGGTTGCCATCGGCATAGATAGTGCACCAGTAGTCCCCGATGTACTTGGAGGGACGGCAGATTGTGCACTTGCATTCGTCAAGGCAGCCGATGGAGCCGTGACCTCTGGTGCCGTTGGCTGATGATGGGAGGGGTCCACATAATCTGGTGGGATTTGTCCTTCCTTGAAAGTTCTTGCCACGGCATTGAAAACCGTATTAGACAGTACACCAGCTTGGTTAATCAACGCTCGATTGATGGCATTGTCAACCATATCTTGAAGCTTGCCAGGATTGGCGTCAAAGGTAACCTGCCGTGGTGCCGGCAGTGCATCTTTCTGGACCACTTCGCCGCTCCTGTTTATGCTGAAAGACCTCAGGCATTGCTGCTTGAATTCTTCCATGGCTTGGGCAATAGCTTGCTTCTGCTCATCCTTGAGGTTGGCCTCCGTCACGGGGATGACGTTCTCTTGATCGAGGTCGGAGATCGACATGTTGATCTTGATCTTGAATCTGTCCCACCGGGCGTGCCAAAAGATGTGTTGATGCAAAACTGATCTGCAAACACAAAGGGCTAATACCCGATTCAAACGTTAAGGCGTGCCAGCCGATTTGACCTTGCTATCGGCAAAGGTGATAACTCGAATACTTTAGTCCTGACAACAGCGATGCGCCCGGATGTCACGGCTAAGAGGTACTCACGCGGAACTTGAGAATACGTCGAGCTTAAGTCGACGAATTCCTAAGAACTCGTAACAAAAGGAAAAAGTATGACGAAGTCGTCGAAAAGTAAATGCTGGAATATGAGTAAAAACGTATGTTTGATTGATTGATTGATTATTACAAGGCCCTAGGGTCTATATTTATACCCTGCTCAAAGAGCTACAACCAGACACGATTAGAATTCGAATTCCAAATTACACGGAATCCGTATACAAAACGATGCAAATAATTAAGGAAATAACAAAACTATCCCTCGTGACAAACCGAAACTCCTCCACATAACGACCGGCAGCTTCCAGACTCCTCCTTCGCATCATCGGCAGATCCTTTGCCATAGTCATCGGCAGACTTTCTTATCTAGCCATCGGCACCATATTACTGTCTGTGGACTTAGTCACATTCAACTTCTCCCTCATCGGCAACCATCCTCATCGGCAACCTGCTTTGTAAACATCGTACTGCCACCTTATCCTGCCATCCTAGACACGTGCCCAAAAACGGTGTCAACACATTGCTGAGTCTATCCTTGCTCAGGGATGAGCAAGAGGTAAGCTTGGGGGAGTTTGTTGACGGTCCTTAAGTATCAAATTTAATTATCAAATAAACAAAGAAAATGATCCAAATGAATTCAACATCTAGACTTAGGGTTTTATCTGACAGAATTCCACGAGTTTTGGTGTTTGTCTATTTCTGCAGGGGGTTATCAGGAAATACGGAAGAAAGACCCACACGTCGGGATTACATAGAGATATTAACATGCCGCGCAATTATCATACATCTAGAAGACTCCAGAAGCCACGGGAAGGAAGCGGAGGCCGAACGGGGACAGAGGCAAGGCGCCCGCCCTCCTGCCCTGGGCGCCCGCCCTGACTTGGAGCCCAATCAGGACTCTTTCTCTCGGGAGATCTCCACCGACCTAAAGGGTCAAGAATAACTGTTCAATCAATGTCGGTTTGATCCGACGGCCTAGGTTCACTTGAGGGGACTATATAACCAGACCCCCTGGCCCCTAGAGGAGGCACCCCTTGATCATTATTCATTATTCATAGACAGAGCAAAAGCTAGGGTTTAGAGATGAGAGCTCTCCTCTCTTCTCTAAACTAGAGTAGATCTAGATAGTAGCAAGATGGAGAGCGAAGGAGGATTAGAGGAGAGGCCGGCCTGTCGGTTCTTCCTCCGGTTGTACTTCGTCATGATCAAGCTCTAATGAAGCTTCCGCATGGGATGACTCTGGTAATCTACTTCTAATTCATTATGCAATTACTAATCATGTATGTTCTGGTTCACAACTCTTTTGAGTACTTTAATCTATAGGACGCTATAGGTGAGAGTTGTAGTATAGGTGTAAGCGAGGTGCTTAGATCTAGATTACTTGTGGATATCCCCTGTCTAGCTGGATCGTGTGGTAGGCCGCGTAGGTGACAGTTACGTTGGTCCTCTGTAGTCCACCTCTCGTTAGCAGGACGGGTAGGGTTTATCGGCCTATGGATAAGCATCCTTTGTGGTGTACTCTTATCACGTGGTTCATCCCAGACATAGACATACCCCTTTGAAGTAGAAAAACCATAGTTATTCTCTCTATTCTGCTACCATCGCCGAATTGCTCTATTCTCTATTCCCATATTATCACTCACTATTATCTTACCTTTAATATTGTTCTTATTCGATTCTACCATCTTCCTATTTACACTTCTTTACTTATCCTGGTTAAGTTAGAGCGTAGATCAATTCTCCCGTTTCCCTGTGGATACGATAAAACCTTTAACCGGGTAAAAAGCTTCAACGGTATCCGTGCGCTTGCGGATTATCTGTGTGCGTATAAATACCATAGTACACTCTAGTGCCATGCTGGGGATGACAACCTAGTATTCAAGTGGTGTTAGCAAGTGTCAACAAGGCCAGCCTGTCGGTTCTTCCTTCGGTTGTACTTCGTCATGATCAAGCTCTAAGCAAGCTTGCTCATGGGATGACTCTGGTAATCTACTTCTAATTCATTATGCAATTACTAATCGTGTATGTTCAGGTTCACAACTCTTTTGAGTACTTCTAATCTATAGGACCCTATAGGTTAGAGTTGTAGTATAGGTGTAAGCGTGGTGCTTAGACCTAGATTACTTGTGGATATCCCCTGTCTAGCTGGTTCGTGTCGTAGGCCACGTAGGTGACAGTTACGTTGGTCCTCTGTAGTCCACCTCTCGTTAGTAGGACGGGTAGGGTTTATCGGCCTAAGGATAAGCATCCTTTGTGGTGTACTCTTATCACGTGGTTCGTCCCAGACAGACATACCCCTTTGAAGTAGAGAAACCATAGTTATCCTCTCTTTTCTGCTACCATCGCCCATATACTAGATTGCTCTACTCTCTATTCCCATATTATCACTCACTGTTATCTTACCTTTAATATTGTTCTTATTCAATTCTACCATCTTTCCTATTTACACTTATCTATTTATCTTGGTTAAGTTAGAGCGTAGTTGGTTCTCCCGTTTCCCTGTGGATACGATAAAACCTTTAACCGGGTAAAAGCTACATCGGTATCCGTGCCCTTGCGGATTATCTGTGTGCGTATAAATAACATACTACCCTCTAGTGCCATGCTGGGGATGACAACCTAGTATTCAAGTGGTGTTAGCAAGTGTCAACACTTTCCTTTCTTAGCGGTTGTGCATCGTGGTTGTGGCACCCTTTGTCTTGTTCCATGGATCATCTCTTGTGAGCTATGCCTTCCTTGTGTAAATTGTTAACCATCATGTGTCTCTCAATGTGAGTTTATCTCAGGACTTCCCAGGTCGATATTGAAAGTTTTCCTGCAGGGGTTAGTTCAACAAAATATCCAATATCTACTATAGCATACTATTGGCTCAAAAATCAACCTAGACACCATGTCTAATTTGATTTAGAAGAGCATTTTAACCTAAGCACCATGCTTAATTTAAAAATCCCTTGGAAGTAAGATCATCATTCCTAAACTAAGCACGATGCTTAATTAAGAGATAAATGAAACTACTCCAAACCTAGACATATACTAAAGCAAATAAAGGTAGTATGAGAGCATTTATAGATATCTACTCATGTGGAGATGAAGTAGTGTGATTAGTATTTAACAGATTGAGCATGTCTCAAAGGTAGGGACAACCAACATAGCAACATGGCAAAGGATGTTTTTATGTAAAGTACTCCCCCAAGCTTGAATTTTGCAAAATTCAAGATTGGATGAATTTAATTCAATGTTGCATGATGATTGGTTGGGCATACCTTGTGCTTGTCATTCATCCGATCTTCTTGCTCCAATTCTAGAAAGGTTAGTGACAAGAATAACCGAAGGAATATGCTCAATACACAAGGCAATATGGCAAGGTCATGTTACAATCTGATAAGCGCTTATTTTAGGACACTAAGCTTGTCCTTGGGAAACCATCAGTTTATGTTGGCGAAGTGGTTTCCCCTCCAACGCTGACCTACATCAAGATCAACTCAACGAGATCTGCAATATTTATTATAGACATATACATCGACAACCGCCCTGTTAAAGTTTTTATAAATAGAAAGGTAGAGAGGGTTGGAGATCTCAAATGTGGTGATGTTGGAGAGACCAATAGATTGGGAAGATGTTGTATATGAGCAGGAAGTGGATATGAAATAAATTCCATGCTCATTAATGTTATCTTTGTCTCCAATCTGAATGTTCAGAGTTTCTCCTAGATTGGTCTCACCTATGTACTCTTTTGTAGATGGATGAATCTCATATTCAAGGGGAGTCAAGAACTCACCATTTGAAATTGAGCCAAAGTCAGAATCCATTAAGGCTTCTTCCTTGTCCAACCACTCAATGGTAATAGCACATGGATTTTTAATGCCCTCTAGCCATTGATGTTGCTCTACTCGATCCTCCTTGTGGTCTTGGTGACTCTTATGCATGGGATGTCTAGAGAGATTCCTAGGATCGTCGAGAGGTTCAAGAGAAAGAGCATAGTATAAATTACTGGGCTCAAGGATGGGTTTAAAGATAGGTTCAAATGAGTCATCAGAAGTTTGTGTAGAAGGGGAGAAGATGAGATTGTCTTCTAAATGGCTTCACTCTCCTTCTATTGCATCACTTAAGATGCCATCCTTGAGTCTTTCAAGATGTCTATCAAAGGGAATGGATTTGAGATGCTTTCTAAGAGATCCCTTCTTAGGAAGGTTCAGACAATATGCACTCAAAGGTCTCTTATGAAGCAGGAAGTTTAAGCTCATCCCAAAATGAATTTCCAAAGGTAGAATTTCTTCTCTTAGATTATTTTGGAGCACTACAAGTTTCGGTTAGATAGCCGAATCTTGGGATTGAAGTGTTTGGAAATCGGCTATTGAAACTTCCTTTTCTCGTCTGGGAGATGATTCCTTCTCTATCTCTAGGAATTTTTTATGAAGACTAGTACAAGAAGGATGTCCAGGAATGAAGACATACCTTGCTTTACTAACAGATAAAGAAAGAAAAACTCTACCAAAGGTTATATGATTAAGACCAATTTGAAAATATCGAGGAAAAACATGGTCTTGTAGGGCTAGGTTTAAACCATAATTTATAGAAAGATTAAAAGATTCCCTAGGTGTAGCTAAAAGTTTATTATCTTCTTGATTAAAAGATAGGACCTCGGCTATAGAAAAGGGTTGGTTTTGACCTATTGCAATCAACTTCGGACACAGATCATAATTAGGGGCAAAGAAAGGACTCGTTGACTCCCATGGTCTATGGCTGGTCTTCGAAGGTGCAAAAAATTCAATGATAGGTGTGGAATTTGAGTTATCCATAAAGATGGAAAAAATAAAAAGATAAAAGAATAAAAGTATAATACAAGATAATAGCAAGACTCAAAGTTATCTCAGCAAACCGTCTTTCTCCCCGGCAACGGCACCAGAAATGCTTGTTGATATTTGGTAACGCCATCAGGAAATGATCCGCAAGCGCACGGATATCGGTGAGCACTTCACCCGGGAGGTTATCCAGAGTATCGTATTTATATTTTTACCACTAGGAGAAAGCGTGCATCTGACTAACCAAATCTATTGCTACTACCCTTTAGGCTACAAACAATGTGATTCGATGTGAGCGATGTATAGAGGCTCACGGAATCTAGAACTGCACCACAAAGGATGTTTGACCCGCACCTCGTTCTAACCTTGGTAAGGATGATCTATTGTTCTATTGGGGAGGCTCACGGAATCTAGACACCACAAAGGATGTTTGACCCGCACCTATAAAACCTATCGATCTTGCTAACGGGATGTGGGCTACAAAGGTAACTCGGAAATGTCACGTTCCTCGCTACTACCACGGTCTAGCTAGTTAGGCGATATCTATGAGTACCCCAGCCCAAACACCACGTTTATGCTAGCAATGATTACTCTAAACTCAACCGGAAGAGATTAAAGTAAACTCATAAACCAAAGAACAATAAGAACAAGAACTTACTAGAATTTAGAAGTCGAAATACTGAAGAATCCTAGGAGCAAGCCTCGGGTTAGGAGACTTGATACCGCAGGTACAACCTCGGAGTAGACACCGACAGGCCAGGCTTCCTCTGATCTACACCTCCACTCTATCTCTCTCAATCTAGAAAAACTTAGAAGAACTAATTCTAATCTCACATTGGATGCTAAGCCCTAATTCTATATAGAGGAAAGGTTATCCTTCGAGGGCACCTCTCCACTCTATAATGATGTGTTCTCCTCTATGGGCCAGAGGCCTTGCTTATATAGCCTCCTCCTATTATGCCTTTTTGGTTCAGCAGGCGATGTGGTACTAAACTTTCCACCATATCTCATTAAAATGCACATAGGCCTTAATGGACCAAAATCTGACCAATTAATCCCGCAACTCTTTTATTAATATCTCTTGATTCTGAACTCCAAATATAGCAAATAATATATGCATTTTGATTAGCTCGACGAGATCTTTGTAATGGTGTACTCCATTCTGTGATTGGTCCTTGTACCAGGGCGGGCGCCCAAGGGGGAAGGGCGGGCGCCCTGCCCCCGAGCCCGTTCGGCCTCCCGTTCGTTCTCGTGGCTTCTCGACTCTTCTAGATGATAGAAAATTGTGCGGCACGTTAATATCTCTATGTAAACCTGACGTGCGGGCCTTTCCTCCATATTTCCTGATAACCTCCTGCATAAATAGACAAACACCAAAACTCGTGGAATTCTGTCAAATAAAACCCTAAGTCTGGGTGTTGGTTGCATTTGGATCCTTTTCTTTATTTATTTGATGATTATATTTGGTACTTAAGGACCATCAACAGCGAGTATAAGAGATGTGCACATGATAGCAGTTGAAGTCTTAATGGAATGCAACCAATGATTAACAAGCTCAACAACAGGTGCAACATTAATCTTTTTGAGCGTAGCATAAAGCAACTTAAACTCTCTGTCGTAAGTAAGATGCATATCATCTCTTGAAAAGAACGAACTAGCGATCCACTTATGGAGAAGCCTCAGAGTGGGGTGATGGATGTTGGCAGAATGCCCCTGAAACTTTCCAATGATGTGTTGCCCCGAGATCAAATGCCAGAAAGCATGATGTTGGTAACCCCCGAGGTAGAAACCTAAGTGAATGGAGCACCGCTCGTGGAAACCCAAAACGTTGGCAAGATCCTTCTAATAAATACTGAAATCTCTTCCAAAGCAACGGAAGGTAATACCATAATCGACAATTTGAAGAGTGCCCAAAATTTGGATCGTCAAAAGACGTGACCCAAGCTCATGAATAGGGGCAACTCTACTCCAACCAAGATGCTCGAAAATAGTATCATACTCGACATCCATACCTATTTGGTGCAACAATGCGGGGTCGAATGTTCATGAGGTTGTATGCCTGCATCTCCTGCTCGCTCTCCAAGTCGATGAAGGCGGCGTCAGCCTCGTCAGTGGCATGGCCGTGTGGCTCCTACTCCTTTCCTCCATGTGTCGGCTGCTCGTTCCTTGCAGGGGTTGGTGGATCTTCCCCGTGTTGGCAGCAGCTCCTTCTAACCTCAAAAATTCTATTCATGGTGGACGAGCTAGCACAAGTGTATGGTGTTTTTGCTTGGAGGGGGAAGTGTGCAAGAGGTTTTTGACAGAATTTTCTTGCACTAAGCTTGTGGAGTAGGCTATGAAGCAAAGTGGAGCAAGAGAGTGAAGAAGGGAAGAGTAAAAAATGTGTGTGAGAGGGGTGAGGTGCTCCACCCGGGATCCTCTCTATTTATAGAGTTGATCGCAGGCGGGGGAGCGCCCCCCTCAATGGCTACTAGCCGTTGCCCAAAGGCCAAGGTCAGCGGGCCTTGGACAGGGTGCGGCCGCCCACACCCTGGTGCGGCCGCAGCACTGGTGGGCCCGCCTCTGCCCGGCCTTTTGGCTGCTGGCTCCAACGGTCACCCCAAACGTCTCTCTGGTTACGATCAGACTTGTTTCAAAATATTGCTCCAGATTTTGATTTTCCACATATTTATTCAAAATATTTTTGGTTTTCAAAATTTATATAAAAATAAGATTTGGAAATGGGCAAATCTATACTACCAGAAAATATTTTTTATAAGATTTTCATAGAAACTTTATTTTTGACTAAAAATAAAACTATAGAAAGGGAAACTTTTGGAAACTAAAAATAAAAACTTTCTATAAAAAGGGAAATTAAAACGAAATTTAAAGAATTTAAAAAGACATAATACCTAAGCGGGGACACCTCCCCCTAGTTTGCTTGATGTAGTGAGCCCCCTTCAGATATTTTTATTGGGACACAAATAGCACGAAATTTATTTTTATTATATATAGTTTTTTTAGATTACTACCGAATGCCTTCGGCAAGGGCTCAACATTTATAGTCCGTTGGCAAGACTCTCCTTCCTTCATTCTTCTGTGGTTGCATGGACGAACTCAGTAGAGGTTTCCAGTTGCCCTGGGATCCTCTCTGTGTCAGTGACTAGAATTGATGCAGCTATCTGTGCTATCTGTGTTTCTATCATCTTGTTGAAACTCGTCTGACTTTTGGCAGATGAACAAAGAGTTTCAAGCTTGGCGTTGATGTTCTCAATGATCTTGTCATTGTAGGACAGCATCTTGGTCAGATTCTCGTTGATTTTAGCTTGCCCTATGACCAGATCTTTCAGGGAAGGCTGATTGAAGAAATTACCCTACGGGCGGTGCTGTTTGTTCCACCCGTTGTTACCTTGCTGTGATGGCTGAAACCCATTGTTGACGTATGCTGCTTCTTCTTGGGTTTCGGGGCAATTGTTCCCTGAATGGCCATCATCACCACAAACTTCACACGATGTGTGTGAGTTCACTGCTTGGATGGTGCCCATGTTGGGATTTGCAACTTGTCCGTCCATCCTTTGCAGCAGCAAGTCTATTTTTGCAGCAAGCACATCTGCCTCCTTCGTAGATTGCGTGCCTTTTTGTGTTTTCCTTCCTTCTCCCCAACTTTGATTTGCCATCATCTTCTTGATGAGGGCAGTAGCTTCATTAATGGAGAGAGAAAGGAATGCACCTCCAGCTGCGGCATCTACGTGCCCCTTTGACATGGTCGTGAGGCCTTCGTAGAAGTTCTGGAGCACAAGCCAGTCTTCCATTCCATGATGAGGACAGGCCCAGATGTGCTCCTGGAGCCTCTCCCATGCTTCGGGTATGGACTCAAGTGAAGACTACTTGAAGTTAGAGATCTTCCCCCTTAGAGCGCTAGTCCTGCTCATGGGGAAGAACTTGGCGAGGAATGCCACGGAACACTTTCCCCATGTGTCAACAACTTCCTTGTTCTAATAAAACCATTGTTTCGCCTTTCCGGCGAGGGAAAAGGGAAACAGTGGGAGCATGATGCTGTTTTGCGTGACGTCCTTGATGACGATGGTGTCACACAGCTCAAGGAAGTTCTAAAGGTGGGCGTTGGCATCCTCACTTGGCAGGCCACAGAGGCTTGCCTGCACCATAGAGATGAGGCCAGTGCGGATCTCGAAGCTTCCATTACCCATATTGACAGCGGGCCCAGTCGGCACGTTGGCAACAGCGGGAGTGTAGTAGTCACAGAGTGTCTTGGCCATAGCGATTGGTGCAGTTGGTGCTGGAACGGTTGATTCACTTGCCGGTTGCGTAGCAGAAGAAGAGACGGTACGAACCCTTCTCTTCCTTAGGAGTGTTTCTGGATCACTATGGAAGTTTGCTGGCAAGTTGAAACCGCTCATACACTATCCTGTTTTCATTCCAATAAAAAGAGGAAGAAAACAGTAAAGTTATCCTGCCTAATCTATGGCTACCAATGCTTATTATGCAATCAATGTTTATGCCAGTATGATTTTTGCCTTCCCCGGCAACGGCGCCAGAAATGCTTGTTGGCATTTCTTAGCGTCACTACCAAAAATAGACCATAGATCCATCCTTAGCAATGAATAGAACTCCTAGATGACATGTGTCATATGGAATCTCGCTTTGGTCTGTTTGGAGACAGAGTTAGTTTTGGTGCAAGATAGGTACACAGCTTGCGCCTAATGCATCATAGGCTAAGAAACCATTTTGGATGCACCCGACGATACTCCTGGGTAAAGGGGCTCAAGTGGAAGCTCAGTTTGCTTTGTTTGGAGATAGTGCTAATCTTGATGCAAGATAGGTGCACGAATTGCATCGAACGTACCATATGCTTAGAAATAGTGTTAGTATAGAATCTCACTTCGGTCTCTTTGGAGATAATGTTAGTTTCGGTGCAAGATAAGCACACGGTTTGAGCCTATTGCACCATAGGCTAAGAAACTGTTTTGGACGCACGCGATGGTACTCCTTGGTGAAGAGGCTCATGTGGAATCTTGGTACTGTCTGCTTGGTGATAGTTCTAATCTTGATGCAAGACAGGTGCACAGTTTGCATGGAACATACTATATACTCTGAAATCAATTTGGACACACCCAATGGAACTATAGATGCACCAGATGGAACTGCTAGATGAAGTGTATCATATGGAATCTCGCTTTAGTCCAGTTGGAGATTGTATTAGTTTCGGTGCAAGACCGGTGCATGGTTTCTGCCCAGTGCACCATAGGCTCTGAAACCATTGTGGAAGTTCCCGATGGTACTCCTAGGTGAAGAGGCTCAAGTGAAAGCTCGGTTCGGTCTATTTGGAGATAGTGCTATTCTTGATGCAAGATAGGTGTACGGTTTGCATGGAACATACCTTATTCTTGGAAATCAATTTGGACGCACCTGATAGAACTCCTAGATCATGTGTGTCATATGGAATCTTGCTTCAATCTGTTTGGAGACAGTGTTAGTTTAGGTGCAAGATAGGTACACAATTTACGCCTAATGCATCATAGGCTAAGAAACCATTTTGGATGCACCCGATGATACTCCTAGGTAAAGGGGCTCAAGTGGAAGCACAGTTTGCTTTTGTTTGGAGATAGTGCTAATCTTGATGTAAGATAGGTGCACGAATTGCATGGAACGTACTATATGCTTAGAATATATTTGGAAGCACCCAATAGAACTCCTAGATGACGTGTGTCATATAGAATCTCACTTCGGTCTCTTTGGAGATAGTGTTAGTTTCGGTGCAAGATAGGTACACGGTTTGTTCCTAATGCACCATAGGCTAAGAAACTATTTTGGACGCACGCGATGGTACTCCTTGGTGAAGAGGCTCATGTGGAATCTTGGTTCTGTCTATTTGGAGATAGTTCTAATCTTGATGCAAGATAGGTGCACGGTTTGCATGGAACATACCATATGCTCAGAAACAAATTTGGACAAACCCGATGGACTGTAGATGCATCCGATGGAACTACTAGATGAAGTGTATCATATGGAATCTCGCTTCGGTCCAGTTGGAGATAGTATTTGTTTCGGTGCAAGATAGTTGCATGGTTTGTGTCCAGTGCACCATAGGCTCAGAAATCGTTGTGGAAGTTCCCGATGGTACTCCTAGGTGAAGAGGCTCAAGTGAAAGCTTGGTTCGGTCTGTTTGGAGATAGTGCTAATCTTAATGAAAGATAGGTTTACGGTTTGCATGGAACGTACCATATTCTACCAATGCTTAATCTTAATGAAAGCTGGTATCAGAGCATTCGTTGCTAAGATGACTGCTGTACTCATTGAAAAACTTCAAAAATCCGTTTGGATCTAATGTTATGAACCTGCCTATTTTGAGTCCAAGTGCTTAGTCTTAGCCTACGCCTGTCTATAGGCTTTCTTAGAAATTTTGAAGTGGTATGGAGGAGCAACATAAAGTATTGCCCTATGTTGTAAAAATTTAAAGTAATATCGTCACGAATTGTTAGTAGGAATCGTAAGTTCGTGCATGCATCATGATGTATTAACTGGTTAAGTTCCTTCCTCCTTGTTTGGGTTGGGTGAATAGAATCAATCCTATTCTTGCTAACCTTTAAGGTCTCTCTTACTAATCTAAACTTACCCTCTACAGGATGGCTCGTCAGAAGCAGACCCCGCGTAAGAGGACAGGTCCAAAAGGAGTTCCCCGACATCAGTTAGCTCCACGCAGCGATCAAACCAGCAGTAGCCGTTCACCGCCTCAGCAGGAGGTGGACAGGTTGTCCGCCGAGTTGACTGAGGTGATGAGAGACAGAATGTACATTGTTATGGAGATCGGCAAACTTAAAGCTCAACTAGCCGAAGAAAAACAAGCTACAGAGAACTGTGAGGCTATGTTGTCCCGGATGGCGGAGGAGAGGAATGCCGCCATCGCCCGAGAGGAAGAAGCTAGGAGCACACACAGGCATGAGCTGACTAGGATGAATGCAAAGCTGGGCAAGGCCAGGTATCTTAAGGATTTGTACGTGAAGATGGCGGCCACGGTCACCGCACAGCGGGATGTCGCGTGGCAACGAGAGGACCAGCTCTAGATGGAGAAACTGGAGTTGGCACATCACTTAGATACCATCAATGACCTGGCTATGCAATATCGTGATATTGCATTTGATCTGTATCATCAGCTCCACCCACCTCCTGGCGAAGGAGAAATGGATACGGATGGCGAGTTGGCAGACGATGGGGAACCCGATCCAGGCCTCAGTGATGAAGAGGAGTCCGACCCCGATGACAACAACCCAGGGGGTAATCAGGATGATGGCAATGACGACCCGGGCTACAGCTCTGGCCACACCGATTAGTTCGGTGAAACCGAGGGCAACGTCGTTGTAGGGGTCCTAGCTTGCCGTAGTGGGGTTCGGGTTTGTAATATAAGTTTTCTTTTGGTTTGAGAAGTTGTATTTGTTTGTTCCTGGTGTGTTGAACTAATGTTTAATAAATGAATGGAAGAATGTAAGATATGTTCTGTGTTATGAATTTCACGTGGTAACAGGTATCTACGATTCTTGTAACAGATGCCGATGCGTACTCACGGATCTGATGGAGCTGGGACATCTCAGGGAGGGGATGATATCCCCAACCCTCCACCTGCTCCACCTTCTTTGGCTGACGCCATTGCTATTCTGTTAAGTGCCACTACTGACAACGCTCGCTTGCTGCGCGAGCTAGCACAGCGTCAACCACACCCCGCCCCAAACTTTAGGGCGCCGCGCAACGGGGACGGAGAGGCTCGGTATGTGGACTTTACCGAGACCAGGCCCCCGGTGTTCACTAAGGCCGATGAGCCTTTAGAAGCGGATGACTGGCTCCGAACCATGGAGCATAAGTTCAGCTTGATTCAGTGTTCAGAAACTCAGAAGCCCCTGTTCGCAGCTCAGCAACTTTGGGGAGCTGCAGGTGCCTGGTGGGAGAACTTCTTAGCTATCCAAGCTCCCGGACACCAGGTCACCTGGACCGAGTTTAAGGACGCATTCCGCGCCCATTACATTCCGGAAGGGCTCATGGCCATGAAGGCCGAAGAGTTTCTCGCCTTGCAGCAAGGCGATAAAAGTGTTATGGAATACGTGGCAAGGTTTAATCATCTCTCTCAATATGCCACGGACCATGTGAACACAGACAGAAAGAAGAAAGCCTGCTTCATGCGTGGTCTAAATACTAAACTTCAGACCATGATGACCACTTGCCAAAATGCTACCTTCTATGAGGCGGTAAATATTGCTATCGCCTCAGAGGAAAAGAATAGGAAGCATAAAGAAGCCAAGAAGAAGGCTGCTTCTTCATCCTTCTCTGGTCGCGGCCAAAAGCGCCAGAGAATCGTTTATCATCCGCAGGGCCACGGACGCTTCCAAGCGCCGCCACCTTATCGTGGTCCTTTCTCCCCTCCACAGTATAGACCAGGGCAGCAGGTATACTCTCGACCTACTGCCATCGCTTTCGCACCACGCCAGCCGAACGCCCCAGGTGTTCGCCCCACTGCCCCGCCCAGCCACAATTACCCTTGCTTCAATTGTGGTAAACCTGGGCATTTTTCTAAAGAGTGCCCGTTTCCCCGCCAAACCAACCCTACCTTCCAAAAGCCACCTATGGGCCAACCCCAGCCGAGTCAGTTCAGGACTGGGGCTCAAAAAGGGAAACAGGTACAGAAAGGTAGACCGGTAAAGAAGATGGGACAAGTCTTCCGTACCGAAGTGGAGACGATTCCAGAGGGTGAACCAGTAATGATGGGTACGTTTCCTGTCGCGAAACATCCTGCTTTAATGCTCTTCGATTCCGGTGCATCTCATACATTCATCAATCGCACCTTTGTGTTAAAGCATGGCATACCCATTGGGGAAACACAAGATCATTTTTATATACAGTCGCCAGGAGGACGGTTGATGTCCAAAGAAATGGTTCACCAAGTACCCATCGAATTTGGTGGGCATAATTTTCCCACTAGCATGATTGTTCTTAAGGACCAAGAGATTGATGTCATCTTAGGCATGAACTGGATGGCACAACGAGGGGTTGTGCTAGACACTTTGCATCGAACCATTAAAATCCCATTGCCCAATGAGAATTCTTATTTGCTAATTCAATTAGTTACTCCCAAGCGGACAATTGGGCAAGTTCATGCCGCTAATGTGTCTGAAGTCAAAGATATCCCGGTAGTTCGAGATTTTCCGGATGTATTTCCTGAAGACTTACCAGGTCTGCCTCCGGACCGGGATGTACAATTTAGTATAGAATTGAAACCAGGGACAGCCCCAATATCTCGAAGGGCCTACAGAATGGCACCGAAAGAGCTGGCCGAATTAAAAACCCAATTACAAGAGTTGTTGCAGAAAGGTTTTATTCAGCCCAGTTCTTCACCATGGGGTTGCCCAGCCTTGTTTGTGAAAAAGAAGGATCAAATATTAAGGCTGTGTGTCGACTATCGTCCCCTAAATGAGGTGGCGATTAAGAACAAGTACCCATTGCCCCGCATTGACTTATTGTTTGACCAGCTAGCTGGGGCCAAAGTATTCTCAAAAATTGATTTGAGATCAGGGTACCACCAAATTAAAATTATGCCGGAAGATGTGCCTAAGACAGCTTTTACAACCCGTTACGGGCTATATGAATACTTGGTGATGTCCTTTGGGTTGACCAATGCACCGGCCCATTTCATGTACCTGATGAACTCTGTCTTCATGCCAGAACTAGACAAATTTGTAGTCGTCTTTATCGATGACATCTTGATTTACTCCAAGACTAAGAAAGAACATGCTGAACACTTGAGAATCGTGCTGACCCGTCTCAGGGAGCATCAGCTATATGCCAAGTTCAGCAAATGTGAGTTCTGGCTGGACAAAGTCCATTTCCTGGGTCATGTATTATCAGCGGAGGGAGTCGCTGTAGACCCAGGCAAGGTAGAAGACGTGTTGAATTGGAAACCCCCGACTACGGTACATGAGGTCCGTAGTTTTCTGGGTATGGCGGGATATTACCGTCGTTTTATCCCGGACTTTTCCAGAGTCGCTAAACCAATCACAACCTTGCTCAAAAATCAAACAAAATTTGTTTGGTCACCCCAATGTGAGCAAGCCTTTCAGACTCTGAAAAGATTATTGACAACTGCACCTGTCTTAGCCCAGCCAGACATTGAAAAACCCTTTGATGTGTATTGTGACGCATCAGGGATAGGGATAGGCTGCATGCTAATGCAGGAGGGTCGTGTAATTGCCTATGCTTCCAGACAGCTCAAACCACATGAAGAGAATTACCCGACCCATGATCTAGAACTAGCCGCCGTGGTACATGCATTAAAGATCTGGCGTCATTATCTGTTGGGGAACACATGTCATCTATACACCGATCACAAAAGCTTGAAGTATATCTTTACTCAAGCTGAGCTTAATATGCGCCAGCGAAGGTGGCTAGAGTTAATTAAAGATTACGACCTTGAGGTGCATTATCACCCGGGTAAGGCAAATGTAGTAGCGGATGCCCTCAGTCGTAAGGCTCACTGTAATTGCTTAACAGTGACGCCTAGGTATATAACTTTGTGCCAAGAGCTAGAGAACTTGGAGATAGAGATGATTTCCCAAGGAAGCCTTGCCAATCTAAAGATCGATTTCAATCTCGAAGCTCAAATCATAAAGGCACAAAAATAAAACAAAGGTATGAGACATCTTAAAGAGAAGATTTCTAATAGAGCACCCACAAACTTTAAGGTGGATGGTGCGGGAGTAATCTGGTTTAAGAACCGATTAGTGGTTCCAAAGGTACCTGAGCTACGTCAACAAATCCTGGATGAAGCTCATACCACGAGGTATTCTATTCATCCGGGAAGCAATAAGATGTATCAGGACCTAAAGCAAAGGTTTTGGTGGACAAAAATGAAGATAGAGATAGCTCGCTATGTGGCCCAATGTGACACCTGTCGAAAGGTCAAAGCCATTCATCTCAAGTCCGCTGGGGAGTTGCAACCTTTGCCTATCCCCGCATGGAAATGGGATGACATAAGTATGGATTTCATAGTAGGATTGCCCAAGACGGCCAAGGGCTTTGATTCAATTTGGGTCATAGTAGATCGTCTCACCAAAACAGCACATTTTCTGCCTGTAAAGCTATTGTATCCTGCCTCCACCTATGCTAAGATTTATTTCGACCGTATCCTAAGTCTGCATGGGTGCCAAAGACAATAGTGTCAGATAGAGGCACACAATTTGTCTCCCAATTCTGGAAATGTTTACATGAGTCCCTGGGCACTAAGCTTTTATACAGCATAGCCTACCATCCTCAAACCGGTGGGTAAACTGAAAGGGTGAATCAAACCCTAGAAGATCTATTAAGATCTTGTGCCCTGAATTTTCCAGATAAGTGGGATGACTGCTTGCCTCTAGCAGAATTTTCCTACAATAATAGCTATCAAGAGAGTATCAAAATGGCTCCCTTTGAGGCACTGTATGGTCGCCGATGTCGAACTCCGTTACACTGGTCGGAACCTGGAGAGAGATGGTTCTTCAGAGTTGACTTAGTGAAAGAGACTGAGAACAAAGTGAAACAAATCCAAAATAACTTGAAGGTTGCTCAGTCCCGATAGAAAAGTTACGCTGATAAGAGACGTCGACCATTAAAGTTCGTCAAAGATGATCATGTGTATTTGAAAGTATCCCCAATGAAAGGAGTAAATCGTTTTGGTGTTAAAGGCAAGTTAGCGCCTCGTTACATTGGTCCATTTCCAATCATTGACCGATGTGGCCGGGTCGCTTACCGCCTTAAACTGCCCAAACGATTATCCGGGGTGCATAATGTGTTCCATGTGTCTCAACTGAAAAAGTGTCTTCGGGTACCAGACCGAGTTCAAGATATTGAAGATGTAGAACTTGAACCAGATCTAACTTATTCGGAGTATCCTATCCGAGTACTGGATCAGAAAGATAGAGTTACTCGAAGAACAACCACCAAATGGTACAAGGTACAATGGAGCCAGCACTCTGAAGAGGAAGCCACCTGGGAATCTGAAGATTACTTGCTAGAGAATTTCCCTGAATTCCACGCTTCTCTTCAGGACAACATATGATAAATAGAGAGTATACTCTAGTGAAGGAAAAGAGTCGCCAGAGCCATGTACTTAATGTACATATATGCTTATAATGGAGTGTTTTCCCCAACTTCTTGCCTTATGGGAAAGTTGAAGATGAAAGAGTTTTGACAAATTTCCTTTTCCATTACTTACCCTAAGGGTTTTAAATCTCGGGGACGAGATTTCTTTAAGGAGGGAGGGCTGTAACATCCCCGATGTTACGGTTACTAAAAACGGATCATGTCATCATAGGCATTGCAAAGCATATTTGTTAAGCACATTAGTATGCATCAACTTAAAACCAGTTTACTTTGATTGCTTGAGCTTAGGGAGGTAGAGTGTGCTTATGTGGTGTGTTGATGCTTGTGTGGTTGCTAAAACCCTAGGGTGGAAGTTTTCCGAAAAGCTAAGGGGGGGAAACCCTGATTTCTGGGCCCTAGAATTGCCCCTTTTTGTGCAATTCAAAAATTAAGCACAACTTGAGGTTGAGTTCAAAAGCAAAGTTGTAGATCTTGTCAAGATATACAACTTTGGTGTTTTGAGTTTTTGAAGTTTCAATGTAAAATTCAAAGTAATTTTGAAAATACAGATTTCCAGAAAGTGTCCCCTTTTCCAACTTAAACCCCCAATTCAAAATCCATTTGGAATTTTGAAAAGTAGTCAACATGAAAGTTGTAGAGCACAAAAAGTTGAGCAACTTTCATGTTGGGAGTTTTTCAAGTTGTTTAGGAAAAACAAAAGTAATTTTTGAAATCCTGATTTGCCCCCAATTCAAAAATTTGAATTTCCTTTGAATTGAGTTTGACTTTCAAACTGTCTGGCAAAATTAACCTTTTTCCATTGAGAATCAGCTTGGGACACCTAAATATCTTTTGTAGCTTATAAAATTGTGCACAACTTTGGTTTTGGTTGAATTTTGTGCTCAGTACAGTTTTTGGGCGATTTTTGCAAAACTCCAAATTGGGTGGATAGGCGCTGCTACAGTGTTTGGCAGGGGGGGTGCTCTGCCGCCGGGCAGAGCCGCCTCCGCGCGCGACGCCACGCAGCTGGCCACGCAGCTGCTTGCTGCTGTGCTTCGCGCGGTCGGCCTCATCCACACCCACTGTTCCGCCGCATGGATAAAGCCTCGGACGGCCGGAGTTTTCTGGTCCGTTCTGTGAACCTCACCGCCGACCACCACCACCCGCCGCCAAAATTCGTCTTCTCCGTTGCCTTTCCACACGATTTGAGCACCCCAGCGACTCCGCCTTGAGCCCCGCCACCGATTGCGCCCCCAAACACATGCACTACCCTACCGTAGCTCCAACCCGAGCCGTTTCCCTCCACAACTCCGGCCGAGCGCCGCCGCGAGCACGCCACCGTGGCCAGCACCACTCCGGCCCTCTCCACCGCTGCTTTTTGCTCGGCTGAAGTCGTGGTGAGCTTCTAATGCTTTTGCGCTACTCCTTGTGCGCTCTACTCGCCTGTGGTGGCCAGCGTGTGCTCGGCCGCGGCGGCCATCCGCCATGAGCGTGGACAGGGAGGGTAGGGGGAGTAGAGGTGATCTTGTGTGTCCTAGGAGCTGCGCGGGAAGCTGGAGATGCTAACCCACCCCGCCGCGCAGACCGGGAGCTCGCCGACGGCACGCTGGAGCTCGCCGGAGCTGCGGCACGAGGTTGAAGACGGAACTGACGGGCGGGACCCGCCCGTCAGTGTCCGTGTGAGGGGAGGGGGCAGCGCGCGCGATCCGCTCGGGCTGAGCACTCGGGCCGGCGTGGGCCGAAGCCAAGCGGGCCGCGCAGTAGCGTGGCTTTTCCTTTTTCTTTTTTATTGCAAATGCTTGATTTTTTGGAAATTATGTAGAAAATTGTGTGCTAATCCAAAAATGATGAGAATTTTTGTATAGACTTCCTGAAATAAGTAGTACCCAAGAAAAATAATAGGCTCTGTTTCCTGGTGGTTTGCATGGGTATAAAAATTGGCCCTTTTAATTAGCAAATAAAACTTTAATGATTTTTAATAATTTATTGGTATGTCCAAAAATCACCAAATTTTGTGAACAGCCTCTGAATATTATTCCCTGGCTCCACACAAAATTTGGTGGCATTTGGATAATGTTTGATTAAAATATTAGTAAACCCTTATTTAGCACTTAAATAGTAATTCCAAAATAATTAGATAGTGATTAATTTAGATCCTCATAATTAGGGTTGAGTGATTTTGGGATTGTGTGATGGCCTGAGGTCATTAACCCTAATGACCTTTGGCATTTAATTATTATTTAGCCTTAATGCTTAATTACTGTCATTAGTAGTTAATTAAGAATTAATTAAGGTAATTAGGATTAATAATTAACTAATTTAAGATAATTATGAATTAAATAAAGTCTTAGTTTACAGATGCAACCTCTTGGGTAAAAACATTAAGATATTAAACAACCTTACTTATTGATTATTCTGTATTGCATCAAGAAGGCAAGTTGTACTCGATTTGGTCCTTCTTGCATATTTGTCATACGCATATCATGAGCATTCATCATTTTGCGTATAGTGTCCGTGACCGAAGGAGCGCCCGTTGAACCGAACCCCGAGGTCGGTGCTCCGTTCGAAGAAGTAGGATCCGAGACTTGGGAAGTCTCCGAGGGTCCCTCTCTGCCCTGCAACCAAGGCAAGCCCCGGATGCATTAACCCTCCTTGAATGTTTTAAATCTTTTATCACTTATGAATTGAAAATGCTGCATTAGGTAGTGAGAATTGGGTGAACCTATTTGCTGCATTTACTACCTTGATACCTATTATCCTGTCCTTGACACCTGTTTGTTTTAAAACTGCGTAGTAATGCTTAGCCCTGCTACTAGGTAGGTTTTTAAATAAGAAAGTTTGAAGGGTTGTTGTGGAATACATTTATGATCAATGATGTTTTAATTTGAGACCGGTCGGTGGACTTGCTTTAAGAATGGAGTCTTAAAGTAGTGTCTCCAACTGTGTCGGTTAAGGACCGGTCCGTTGATGGCCTGCTGGGTTGAGAATTTATAGTACTAGCCACTTGCCCTCGGTAAGCCCGGTCTTGTGATCCCTCGACGCGAACAGCTACTCGCGCACTGGGAGTGGAAAGATGGCGGGAGTAACGTGTGCCCACCTTACGGATCTGAGATGACCGGAAAACATCTAGATCGGCTGTAGGATAGTGGGGTACTGTGCTCTCGGGTGCCGCGAACCTGGTCAATTTTGGGGAGAGCTAGATTTGGGTTGACATATGCAAGATTTGATTCTACATATGTCGGGTGGTTAGGAACTCCAGCTGGATTGCTATGCGATTCGAATCGTCGTTGCTCCCTGATTGGGAGACTCAATTCCTTTGACCCTCATCGTAGTTAAATATGCAACTAATTGGTAAAATGAGAAAGGAAGAAATGTCTCATGAGGTTCGGATCCCAATTCCCGGACTCATAGCGACATGAAGCTATGGCCATCGATAAACAATACTTTATGATAGGACTAGGAACTCACGGATTCGTCTGTGGGGAACAACTAGTTAAACTATCCTCGAACTCCTCGGCCTCTGCGAGGGAGGAATTCGCGGGTAAAACTTGAAAATAAGGATGCACTCTTAGTAAGCTTTTTAGCAAAACACTTTGACTCCTTGATCCGCCACCCCTTGTCTACCCTAAGCCTGCATCCCTAAGTTCTCCTCTTTTCCCACCGGGTAAGTCTTGTTGAGTACTCCCGTACTCAGGGTTTCAATACCCCCGTTGCAGGTGAAGCTCAGGAACCGACATGTTTCGGACCCTGTTGTGTGACCGTCGTCGAGGTTGACGACGAAGAAGAGTGAGCGTGACCCATGGGCAGGGTCTGTAAATTTGTGATGTCCGTACTAAAGTTTAAGTTGCTCCGCTGGACCAGGCTTGTAATAACACTCTACTATTTGGAAGAACTCCTTTTGTAAATTAAGCTATGTAATACTTCCGCTGTTTTACTCTGAAATATTATTTTGGTCTTGTGTCGTTTGAGTTACTGCTTTATCTTCGCAACGAATGATCCTGGTGTTAAGGTGGCCACTTGCTATCCTGTAAGGGCGAGAAGAAACAGTTCTCGTTGTTTGACCATCACCAGTGGTCAGGACGAGCCAGCTTGGTACGCCACAGGTAGCAGTGGAATGAGCGTCCAGCGATGCTCATCGGACTTCTAAAGTGGGAGGACTCCCGGCATCACCGTCAGAGGTCCTTAGGACAATGGCAGGTGCCGGTGGGCCCAAACACTTAGGGGGTTCTGCCACAGATGCACCCGATGATACACCTGGGTAAAGGGGCTCAAGTGGAAGCTCAGTTTGCTTTGTTTGGAGATAGTGCTACTGATGCATGATAGGTGCACGAATTGCATTGAGCGTACCATATGCTTAGAAATATATTTGGAAGCACCCAATAGAACTCCTAGATGACGTGTGTCATATAGAATCTCGCTTCGGTCTCTTTGGAGATAATGTTAGTTTTGATGCAAGATAGGTGCACGGTTCGTGCCTAATGCACCATAGGCTAAGAAACTTGTCTGTTTGGAGATAGTTCTAATCTTGATGCAATATAGGTGCACGGTTTGCATGGAACATACCATATGCTCAGAAATCAATTTGGACACACTCGATGGAACTGTAGATGCACCCGATGGAACTACTAGATGAAGTGTATCATATGGAATCTCGCTTCAGTCCAGTTGGAGATAGTATTAGTTTCAGTGCAAGATAAGTGCATGGTTTGTGCCCAGTGCACCATAGGCTGAGAAACCGTTGCGGAAGTTCCCGATGGTACTCCTAGGTGAAGAGGCTGAATTGAAAGCTCGGTTCGGTTTGTTTAGAGATAATGCTAATCTTGATGCAAGATAGGTGTACGGTTTGCATGGAACATACCATATTCTCAGAAATCAATTTGGACGCACCCGATAGAACTCCTAGATCATGTGTGTCATATGGAATCTTGCTTCAATCTCTTTCGCGACAGTGTTAGTTTAGGTGCAAGATTGGTGCATGGTTTGCGCATAATGCACCATAGGCTCAGAAACCATTATGGAAGCACCCGATAATACTCCAAGGTGAAGAGGCTCAAGTGGAAGGTTAATTCGATCTGTGTTGGAGATAGTGCTAATCTTGATGCAAGATAGGTGCATGGTTTGCATGGAACATACCATATGCTAAGAAATTCATTTGGACGCACCCCAATAGAACTCCTAGATGATATGGGTCATATGGAATCTCGCTTCGGTCTGTTTGGAGACAGAGTTAGTTTTGGTGCAAGATAGGTATACAGTTTGTGCTTACTGCACCGTAGGCTAAGAAACCATTTTAGATGCACCAGATGATACTCCTGAGTAAAGGGGCTCAAGTGGAAGCTCAGTTTGCTTTTATTTGGAGATAGTGCTAATCTTGATGCAAGATAGGTGCACGAATTACATGGAACATACCATATGCTTCGAAATACATTAGGAAGCACCCAATAGAACTCTTAGATGACGTGTGTCATATAGAATCTCACTTCGGTCTCTTTGGAGATAGTGTTAGTTTCAGTGCAAGATAGGTAAACGGTTTGTGCCTATTGCACCATAGGCTAAGAAACTATTTTGGACGCACACGATGGTACTCCTTGGTGAAGAGGCTCAAGTGGAATCTTTGTTCTGTCTGTTTGGAGATAGTTCTAATCTTGATGCAAGATAGGTGCACGGTTTGCATGGAACATAACATATACTCAGAAATCAATTTGGACAAACCCGAGGGAACTCTAGGTGCACCTGATGGAACTACTAGATGAAGTGTATCATATGGAATCTCGCTTCGGTCTAGTTGGAGATATTATTAGTTTTGGTGCAAGATAGTTGCATGGTTTGTGCCCAGTTCACCACAGGCTCAGAAATCGTTGTGGAAGTTCCCGATGGTACTCCTAGGTGAAGAGGCTCAAGTGAAAGGTCGGTTCGGTCTGTTTGGAGATAGTGCTAATCTTGATGAAAGATAGGTGTACGGTTTGCATGGAACGTACCATATTCTCAGAAATCAATTTCGACGCACCCGATAGAACTCCTAGATCATGTGTGTCATATGGAATCTCACTTCAATCTGTTTGGAGACAGTGTTAGTTTAGGTGCATGGTTTGCGCATAATGGACCATAGGCTCAGAAACCATTATGAAAGCACCCGATGATAATCCGAGGTGAAAAGGCTCAAGTGGAAGGTCAGTTCGATATGTTTAGAGATAGTGCTAATCTTGATGCAAGATAGGTGCACGATTTGCATGGAACATACCATATGCTAAGAAATCCATTTGGACACTCCCCAATAGAACTCCTAGATGACATGTGTCATATGCAATCTTGCTTCGGTCTGTTTGGAGACAGAGTTAGTTTTGGTGCAGGATAGGTACACAGTTTGCGCCAAATGCATCATAGGCTAAGAAACCATTTTGGATGCACCCGATGATACTCCTGGGTAAAGGGTCTCAAGTGGAAGCTCAGTTTGCTTTTGTTTGGAGATAGTGCTAATCTTGATGCAAGATAGGTGCATGAATTGCATGGAACGTACCATATGCTTCAAAATATATTTGGACGCACCCAATAGAACTCCTAGATGACGTGTGTCGTATAGAATCGCACTTCGGTCTCTTGGAGATAGTGTTAGTTTCAGAGCAAGATACCTACACGGTTTGTGCCTAATGCACC
>NC_012877.2:25802782-25803651 GCF_000003195.3 Sorghum bicolor
TTGCATGGAACATACCATATGGTAAGAAATCCATTTGGACGCACCCCAATAGAACTCCTAGATGACATGTGTCATATGGAATCTCGCTTCGGCCTGTTTGGAGACAGAGTTAGTTTTGGTGCAAGCTAGGTACACAGTTTGCGCCTAATGCATCATAGGCTAAGAAACCATTTTGGATGCACCCGATGATACTCCTGCGTAAAGGGGCTCAAGTGGAAGCTCAATTTGCTTTTGTTTGGAGATAGTGCTAATCTTGATGCAAGATAGGTGTACGAATTGCATGGAACATACCATATGCTTCGAAATATATTTAGAAGCACCCAATAGAACTCCTAGATGACGTGTGTCATATAGAATCTCACTTCGGTATCTTTGGAGATAGTGTTAGTTTCGGTGCAAGATAGGTACACGGTTTGTGCCTAATGCACCATAGGCTAAGAAACTATTTTGGACACACACGATGGTACTCCTTGGTGATGAGGCTCAAGTGGAATCTTTGTTCTATCTGTTTGGAGATAGTTCTAATCTTGATACAAGATAGGTGCACGGTTTGCATGGAACTTACCATACGCTCAGAAATCAATTTGGACAAACCCGATGGAGCTGTAGATGCACCCGATGGAACTACTAGATGAAGTGTATCATATGGAATCTCGCTTCCATCTGTTTAGAGACAGTGTTAGTTTAGGTGCAAGATTGGTGCATGGTTTGCGCATAATGCACCATAGGCTTAGAAACCATTATGGAAGCACCCGATGATAATCCTAGGTGAAAAGGCTTAACTGGAAGGTCGGTTCCATCTGTTTGGAGATTTTGCTCATCATAATGCAACATAGGTGCACGGATTGTTAGGAAAATCCCATATGGCA
>NC_012877.2:25805369-25873378 GCF_000003195.3 Sorghum bicolor
TATAGAATCTCACTTCGGTCTCTTTGGAGATAGTGTTAGTCTCGGTGCAAGATAGGTACACGGTTTGTGCCTAATGCACCATAGGCTAAGAAACTATTTTGGACGCACACAACGGTACTCCTTGGAGAAGAGGCTAAAGTGGAATCTTGGTTCTGTCTGTTTGGAGATAGTTCTAATCTTGATGCAAGATAGGTGCACGGTTTGCATAGAACATACCCTATGCTCAGAAATCAATTTGGACAAACCCGATAGAACTGTAGATGCACCCGATGGAACTACTAGATGAAGTGTATCATATGAAATCTCGTTTCGGTCCAGTTGGTGATAGTATTTGTTTCGGTGCAAGATAGTTGCATGGTTTGTGCCCAGTGCACCATAGGCTCAGAAATCGTTGTGGAAGTTCCCAATGGTACTCCTAGGTGAAGAGGCTCAAGTGAAGGCTCGGTTCAGTCTGTTTGGAGATAGTGCTAATCTTGATGCAAGATAGGTGTACGGTTTGCATGGAACGTACCATATTCTCGAAAATCAATTTGGACGCACCCGATAGAACTCCTAGATCATGTGTGTCATATGGAATCTTGCTTCAATATGTTTGGAGATAGTGTTAGTTTAGGTGTAACATTGGTGCATGGTTTGCGCATAATGCACCATAGGCTCAGAAACCATTATGGAAGCACCCGATGATAATCCTAGGTGAAGAGGCTCAAGTGGAAGGTCAGTTCGATCTATTTGGAGATAGTGCTAATCTTGATGCAAGATAGGTGCACGGTTTGCAAGGAACATACCATATGCTAAGAAATCCATTTGGACGCACCCCAATAGAACTCCTAGATGACATGTGTCATATGGAATCTCGCTTTGGTCTGTTTGGAGACAGAGTTAGTTTTGGTGCAAGAAAGGTACACAGTTTGCGCCTACTGCATCGTAGGCTAAGAAACCATTTTGGATGCACCCTATAATACTCCTGGGTAAAGGGGCTCAAGTGGAAGCTCAGTTTGCTTTTATTTGGAGATAGTGCAAATCTTGATGCAAGATAGGTGCACGAATTGCATGGAACGTACCATATGCTTAGAAATATATTTGGAAGCACCCAATAGAACTCCTAGATGACGTGTGTCATATAGAATCTCACTTTGGTCTCTTTGGAGATAGTGTTAGTTTCGGTGCAAGATAGGTACACGGTTCGTGCCTAATGCACCATATGCTAAGAAACTATTTTGGACACACACGATGGTACTCCTTAGTGAAGAGGCTCAAGTGGAATCTTGGTTCTGTCTGTTTGGAGATAGTGCTAATCTTGATGCAAGATAGGTGCACGGTTTGCATAGAACATACCATATGCTTAGAAATCAATTTGGACACACACGATGGAACTGTACATGCACCCGATGGAACTACTAGATGAAGTGTATCATATGGAATCTCGCTTCGGTCCAATTGGAGATAGTATTAGTTTCAGTGCAAGATAGTTGCATGGTTTGTGCCCAGTGCACCATAGGCTCAGAAATCGTTCTGGAAGTTCCCGCTGGTACTCCTAGGTGAAGAGGCTCAAGTGAAAGCTCGGTTTGGTCTGTTTGGAGATAGTGCTAATTTTGATGAAAGATAGGTGTACGGTTTGCATGGAACGTACCATATTCTCAGAAATCAATTTGGACGCACCCGATAGAACTCCTAGATCATGTGTGTCATATGGAATCTCGCTTCAATCTGTTTGGAGACAGTGTTAGTTTAGGTGCAAGATTGGTGCATGGTTTGCGCATAATGCACCATATGCTCAAAAACCATAATGGAAGCAACCGATGATAATCCTAGGTGAAGAGGCTCAAGTGGAAGGTCGGTTCGATCTGTTTGGAGATAGTGCTAATCTTGATGAAAGATGTAACACCCCAGTGTTATGGTTGCATTGATCATGTGCATAGCATGAGCATCATCATCCATTCAAAGCATCCATGATCATCATCCATCTTGAGCCATGTCATTCTATGCAAAAAATGTGTTTTAACTTGCTTAAATAGGCTTCCTATGCTTATAATTGAGTGAACCATGCTTGTGTTTGTGCTCAATGCCTTGGTATTTAGTTTATCTATGCTTAACTTGACCTTGGGAACAATGTTCATGTTGGTCACTTCTCCAAAATATGCCTTTAAGTCATACTTATGAAAATAGGCCCTAGAAACCTCTTTTGCTTAGGCTTTTAAAAAGTGTTTCATAAAATGTTTGCATGTCAAAACTTTCTACAGCAATGTTGTAGCAAATTTTATAAGGAACAAAAGTTGTTTTATGGCCATCACATGAAAATGATCACAAATAGCTCAAAAGTGACCCACAAGGCAGATTTGGGGCTGTTTCCAACACTTAGAAAATTTTCTAAGTCCTGGAACAAAACCAGTTTGCTTGATCGATTTTGAAAACTCTATATCTTTCAATCCAGGTCGAATTGGCTTTTGCTCCAATTGACAAAGTTTTAGAACTCAGTTGGAACTCCAACTTTGTCAACTGCACCGTCCTCTAATTCGCAATGGTTTGGGAGTAAATCGTTGCCAAAGTAGCTCTGTCAGTCGGCCATCGTTTTGTCTGAATCGGTTTGAAGCTCGCCGACGTGGCCGACCGGCGGCAGCACAACGGCGACATTTGTCGTCCGTACGCCGTTTCTGGCCCCGCCTGTCAGCTCCCGTCGCGTGCATGACCTCCATGGCGTCGCCCGCGCAGAGTGGACGCGTCCACTTCGCTCTCCCTCGCCCTTCTCGCCAGAAACGCGGCCGCCGGGAGCTCTCCTCCGTGAGCTTACTCCGGCGAGCTCGCGCGCGTTCCCTGCTGCGCCATTGCCCACCAAACTTCACCCAAAGCTCCGCCGTGAACCGCTCTCCAATCTCCACCCTCTAACTCGCCGAGAAATCCACCGGTGAGCTGACATTTCCTTCTTCCCCCAACTCGGGTCGCCGTGACCTTCTTCTTCGGCGAACTCAATGCCGAGCCCTGTGAAGCCTCTCGTTGTCTCTGGTTAGGTCCTAGAGGTAGCTTAGGTCCGTAGCGAGCTTTTGCGCCACTTGGCGGATGCTCTACCAAGCTCTCCGTCGCCGGACATGGTGCGCAGCGCCGCCGTGTTTCCGCCGGAGATGGGTGCTCTCGTGGCCAGCGTGTTCCACGAGGATCCAGGCCAAGCTGTGTACCTAGGAAGCTTCGTCGTAGTCCGCTGGTGCTGTAGAAGGCCTTAGGTTGCGCTCTACCGGCCTGAGGGCTCCGGCGTAACGCCGAGCACCTCCGCCGAGCCGCCATCGTCGACGGCAGGCCCTTTCCGGTGGCTCCGCCGTGGGGAAAAGGGGGTCAATCGAGTCGTTAGGGTTTGGGGATCACGCTGATACCCTTGGTTTGGCCGGAGACCTCGCCGTCGCGGAGAAATCGCCGGCGAAAGTCGCCTCGGCCGTGAGGAAGAAGGACCTGACTGATGGGGTCCACTGTCAGTGTCACCTCCTTCCCTCCTTTTCTTTTATTCAAAATCTGGATTTTGGCTTTCTTGCAAAAATCATATCTCCTGTTTCCGAGATCCAAAAATTGTGAAACAAATTTTGTGGTATTATTTGAGATGGCTAGTTTTTAATAAAAATATAAAATAAACCATGTTTTCTGGGAAAATATTTATTAAGGATTTAATCTTGTTATTCTTGGATAAATGCATATCTCTTGTGATACTGCTTAGTTTACTCTGAAAATTTTACGGTAGTCTCTGTATGGTATTAGAGTGTTTTGGTAAATATTTCATGATTTTTGGTGTGCTGCAGTTTTGATATGCAATTTATGATTGAAGTGTGGCCTGTTTCTTTAATTAAATCATATAAAATAATTGGTGCTTATGCTGGTGCTCTACTTTGGTAGTAAACATGTTCATGGTATTTCTCATATATAAGTAATCTGAAATCTGTTGTTTGGTACCATATAAGTCATGTTTCTGAATTTAGGAAATAAGAGCCTTGGCACATGTTAAATACATATCTTTAATTTAGTATGTGCAATTGCTCTGAAATTTTTATGGTGATGCCCTGCTGATATACTTGTGCTTCTGTAATTTTTGTAGATTTTTCTGAGCAATTTGACTAGTAGCTTGTGATTATGCTATTATCTAAAGTTAATTAATAAATGCCTTGTTAAGTATATGTTTGAGGGTTGTCATCTGATGTTCTGGCAACCTTGTAAGGTACTTGTGCTCATAAGCCATGTGGTTGGCATGGTTTGTGTTTTGGTCATGTCATTAAATAATTAATTATATGGTTAAATGCTGTTCTGGACAGCAAGGGAGCAATTTAACTTTTTCTTGATGATAATTTGGTTTTCTGGGCAACTTGTCTAAATCAAAGTTGTAGTAAACGTATTGAAATAGCTGTGGTTTAAATTTGGAGTGAATTGGTCCAGTAGTTTAAAAGTTATAGCTGTTCCAAGTTAGGTTCCAGAAATAGGTGCTCTCTGTTTTTCTGGGACAGAACCTGGAACTTTGATTAAATGATTGGTTTAATATATGAATCATGCTGTGATGTTTAAAGATGATTTGTAGACAATTTCATAAGCTTTCCAGAATGTCTTCACTCATGTTTGTTAGTCCTGTCTATCTTTAGTTATGATTTATTTACCAAGTCACTCCTGTTTTGTGTTGCTTGCTGATTTAGTATCATGATAGGTTTTGGGCTAAGCTAACTTATTAACTTGTGTGAGCTTGTTACAACTTTTGCTCCGTAATTGAGTGTCCAGTGAGCTACTTGTGCTATCAAGCATTCATCTTTAGCTTGTGCATCTTCTTATTGTTCGGGCATGCAATAGGCGCATCGGACGCGACAGCCTCCTACGAGCTGCAGGCGAATCCCGAAGGTCAGGAGGGCAGCCAAGAGGTGGAGGTCCAGCAAGCCGGACTCGAGGAGCCTGAAGAAAAAGTTGAGTGCCCGAATCACGAGCCGGCGTCGTTCGTGAAAGGCAAGCCCCGGAGCATTATAAGTCTCCTTTTATTTTCGAAAGTTTACTTAATATGTTATATCTATTGATGCATTACGTATAGGAGTTGTGATGAAACTTTTGCTGCATTCTACTCTATCCTTGTCCAGATAACTCACCACACCCTGGTTGTAGAGTTACAATCGAGTAGCCGCTTAGCCATGCTTTAATCGGTAGAAGTCGGGTGATATCCTGTCACCTGCGCGATATAGGGTTATGTCGGATCACGATGGTCTATATGTGCTATCGTGGATGGAACCTGATTAAATTGACTTAAGCCGGGCGGAGTTTTGCAAGTTTGTAGTAACTCCGTCTGTGGCAGCTAAGGACCGATCGTTGTACGTCCTCTTGTCATGTTGAACGCATGCCTGACACTTAGTTGGCCGGATAACTCGTTCCGACCGCGAAGCCGAGTAGTATGACTCAGGCCGGAAGACCGGCAAGTATAAAGTGCGCACTACCGGAGGAAGTGCGGTGTGCGGGGGACAATTGGCGTAAGTCCATAGGCAGGTGAGTTAAAATTCCTGACCTCCCTGGCAGAGTGGTAGCCCTGGGAGTGCGGCGCTGATCGGAGCCGCGATTCCTGAGTTGTACCAAAGGTAACCCGTTGGCTCTCCGGCAGGGGATGCTTGGGTGAGTGCTAGGAATAACCCTCCAGCTGGATAGGAATTCGATTCAACTCGCCGTCTCTCTCGGTTAGTGAGAACTTGACAGAGCAGCGGCAAACGTAGCCGTCACTAATGAACTTGGTTCATGATAATGATGATAGCAAGAAGAACACATGATAAATTTGATATGGTTATTATTGTTTGTAATAATCAAGTGATGTGTTGTAGTACAGGTGCTAATCTAGTGGTAGGCTGATGATAAATAAATATGATGCTCACAAAATAACTTAGTCGTAAGTTAAGCTTTTGGCAAAAGGTGAGTCAACCAGCTCCACTTGATATTTAGCCTTGCATGATCCTTGGTGTCTTTTATGTTTTACTAGACGGGTAAGTCTAGCTGAGTACATTCTCGTACTCAGGGTTCATTCCCACCTGTTGCAGATGACATCTTCTATGACGGCTTCGGCAAGACCTGTCTCCATCCCGCTGGGGATGAGGACTAACCGTTGGGCACGGTTCTCTAACAACTTCGTACCTGTTGCTTTTGGAAGGATGGCATAGACTCTGGTAGTAACAAAAACTTGAGAACTAAACTTTGGACAAGTGTGTGTAATTATTTTGCTTTCGCTACTTCGAACAAGTGTTGTAATCACTTAATACTCCGATGTGGTGCCGCTTCGACGGCAATGTATGACTATGTAACATTCGTTGTGTTTATGTTGAACTATTACGATCTTGGTTTGTTGCGAGTTGGTTTGAAGTCCTTCGTGATTTCAATTGACTACCGGGATTATATGGGCTCAAGTTTGGAAACTTGATTGCTTGGCGATCGTTTCTGCACTTGAACTCTTATAATTTGGTCGGTTCTGTGACAGCTGGCATCGGAGCAAGTTCAGCATTATAAATGCAGCGTTTGTGTATTTAAAACAAAAGAGTTTTTAAATAAAATAGTGTAAAACAACTAATTAAGTTATGCCAGTGTTCGAATCCTCCTTGCCCACATAAGGACTATAGGTGGCTATTTAAGTACTGACTTGGGGGGTTTTATTTATGCATCTCCGACAGTACTCAGGTATGGATGTGTGATGACCGCACTATGCTACCCTGTGGTCTAATGGTGGAGGTAGCCTTCATATGTGATGTAGCCACATATGTCGCTAGATTTAAATTATGTATCGTCGCACCTACGCCCTGGTAAGTGTGAGCTGTGAGAGCAAGATCGTCCAAACGGCGGTCTAGGGGAGTGTTCGCGGTGGTTTTTTGGAGTGGATACATGTCGAAACCATGGAACCACGAAGGAAACTTAATTGGGGAGTATTTAATTTCTCGGGTAGTTGTGGTGTCATTGTTTGTGCATGTTTGGGCATGTCCAAGCAATGTACACTTAGTTTACTGCTTTCTTGAGTGATATATTGGGAACTGTTGGGCTGAAATGAAGTTTTCTGCAGGTACTCTAACAGCGCATGTGTAAACCGATAGTTATCGTATCGAGAGACGAATGTATGCCACCGTATATCCGTTAGAATATTAATTTTCTAAGTTTGTGAGGACGTACGGTTCGTGCATGCATCATGTCGCATTCATGCATACATTCTGTCTACTCCTTCCCTTACAATTTTGTCCTTTTTAAATAAATAAATGTTGCTTAAACTAATCCTCTTTTACCCATGGTATTCCTATTCCTTTCCACAGATGGACGCACCCGCCTCACCCCGTCCCAGTGACACTTTCTTGAGTGAGTTTGGCACCCCTACCTTGCTCTGGAGAGTGCTTCAGTCTGTCGGGTATACTGAGCCACCTCAGTATTCCTGGTGGGAGTTGGAGAGCACTGGAGGGATACAGTGGTTTGCTGTGCAGGGAGTTGTCCCTCCACATGGGGACAAGCCTGTATGGATAGGCTGGACTTGCAGCTCAGATGGGCAGACTCCCTGGGAGGCAGCTCAGGTTGCAGCCCAGACCAACCTGCTTGATATTTGTCAGAGGTGTGGAGATGAGCTGACGGGAGGACCAGCGGCCTCCATTCCTAGTGCTGACCCAGCAGCAGCGGAGTGGAAACAGGCTGCCGGTTGTGCTTTGGTTCGAGGCAGGGGAGAGAGGGCTGAGAGTTCTAGTCCTGCTATGAGTGCTATGATGGCTGTGCTCAAGCTGATCAGTCAGCGAGAGGGCACCTATGCACAAGTGATGGTGGCTGTTCGCAGGGCCCAGGAGATGCAGCGGAAGGCTGAAAAGCGTGCCCGCAAGTTTCGCAAGCAAGCTAGACTCCTGGAGCAAGCTCAGAAGGACCGCAATGACTGGGAAGACATTGCGGAGTATCGTAGGCAGCAGTGGGTGAAGGCCATTAGAGAGAGGGATCATAAGCAGGATCAGATGAGCCAGTTAGCTAGAGAGAGGGAGACCTTACATGAGCGCTTGGTGCAGCTCACCCGTGAGAGGGATACTACACTCCGCGTGTCGGAGAACAGGCGCCAAGCATGGGAGATGCACCGAGTTCAGTCGCTTGAGTGGGAGAACTATCTGCAGCATCAGATTGAGGCTGGTCTTGTGGAGATTCACCGTCTCAACAACTTGCTACACCCTATTCCTTGCCCTATACCCGTGTATCCAGAGGTGGGACCTCAGGTGATTGTGGCCGATGATGATGGTATGGAGGTCGATGGACCAGCAGCGGCTGCACCACCTTTGCACGAGGACGTGGAGGACGAGGAGCTTGAGCTGGTTAGCGATGAGGATGGAGAGGCGATCTTCGATGCTGACTCGGACGACGAGCCTGGAGTGTAGGGAGTAGTGGGTAGTGTCTTGTGAGGATCTTTTGTAGTTGGCAGCTAGTGGTGATGCTTTTGTACCCATGTTGTAATCCGGAACTTCGACCTTGACTAATGGCATGTACTGTGTTGGTGTAATAACTTTATGGACCCGATGTGCAGTCTTAATATGATCGTTATGTTATGCCGATGTTTTCCGTTATGGTGCGTATTGCGGATATCTATGTCATGTGTTGGATTGGTGATGTTGTTTTGTGGAATTGAATTGTTGTACCTTTCTGTAAAGCTATTCTCTCGAATACTTTCAAGCATGAATATAAGTTCTTCTGCGGCAAATCTTGTCATCATCAATGCTCACTGACTGTGTCTTTACAGATGTCTCGTGGCACCCGAGGTGCGGAACAGCGTGCAAACATGAATCCACCTCCTCCTCCCCCACCACCAAATCCAGCTGAGCTGATGCAAATGATGGTGGAAAATCAGAGGATGCTCACTGATACCATCAATCGGATGGCAAATTAGGGTGGTCGTAATGCACATGAAGGGCCAGCTCCTAACCAGTACAGTAGCTTCAAGGACTTCATGGATACCAAGCCCCCACCTTTCAGAGAAGCTGAAGAACCCCTTCAAGCTGAAGAATGGCTGAACACGGTGGAACAAAAGTTCCGCTTACTTCGGTTGACTGAAGGTTTGAAGGCAGAGTATGCAGCTCACCAACTGCAAGGACCGGCAGGCATCTGGTGGAATCAGTATCGGGAAGCTCTTCCAGCCAACACAGTGCTTGACTGGAATCTTTTCCGTGAAGCTTTCAAGGGGCATTTCATTCCTCCTGGTGTCATGGAGATGAAGCATACTGAGTTTATGCAGTTGACTCAGGGCAACAAGACTCTGAAGGAGTATTTGCATGCTTTCAATCATTTGTCTAGGTATGCTCCTGAGTTCGTGAACACGGAGACGAAAAAGATAGCTAGCTTCAAGCGAGGTTTGGGCCCCAAATTGCTGAAGACTATGGGCCGTAGTAAGTGTGCAACTTTCAATGAGTTTGTCAGTGATGCTCTCACTCAAGAGAACTATAACACTGTGTACACTACGACCAAGACTCGCAAGAGGGCTTTTGAGGCCGGGGCCGGGTCATCTCAGTCCATGGCTCCAGTGGCAGCTAAGCCACTGTTCCGTGCCCCAACGTCTAACCAGCGGTACTGCCCTCCGATGAAGAAGAATCAGGCCAAGACGGGTTTTCGCAAGGGGTACTCTATTGCTCTTCCTAGGGGCAACACGGGTCCCAACTATGCCAAGACTCCATCTGCCAACCGTCCGTGCTGGAACTGCAATCAGACCGGGCATTGGCAGAGCAACTGTCCTTACCCGCCAAAGAAGGGCAACCAAGGGAACGTCCGTCAGGGGTGTGTTCACTACACAACTGTGGAAGCAATCCCTGCTGGTGATGTAGTCACGGCTGGTAAGTTTCTGGTTAATCAACATGATGCACTCGTGCTTTTTGATTCTGGAGCATCGCATTCCTTTGTGAGTTCTGAATTTGTGTCTAAGCATAGCATCAAGGCAATTACACTTGATAAGGGCACTTATTGTATTAGTGCTGCGGGGAATGATATTTCCACCAATCAAGTGGTTTTGGGGGCAACTTTGGAAATAGGAGGCCGTCAGTTTCTTGCTGATTTGGTTGTTCTACCCGGTGTGGGCATAGATGTAATTCTGGGGATGAAGTGGATGAGTGGCAATGGAGTTCTTATCGACAGCACCACTCGTGTAGTGATGTTGAAAGACCCAAATTCCAAGGAGGCATTTCTAGTGCAGCTTCCTCGTGATATTCAAATCCGTAGCACTGTGAATGCAGTTACATCTAAGGCTATTCAGGATATTCCGGTGGTGTGTGAGTTTCCAGATATATTTCCTGATGATTTGCCCGAGCTTCCTCCGGATCGGGATGTGGAGTTCAAAATTGAATTGATTCCAGGTACTGCTCCTATCTCTAGAAGACCTTATAGAATGCCACCCAATGAATTAGCTGAGCTTAAGACCCAACTAAATGAGTTGTTGAAGAAGGGTCTTATTCGTCCTAGTTCTTCTCCTTGGGGTTGTCCGGCTATCTTTGTGAAGAAGAAGGATCAATCTTTGCGCATGTGTGTGGACTATCGTCCCCTAAATGCGATGACTATCAAGAACAAATACCCTCTTCCTCGCATTGATATCTTGTTTGATCAGTTGTCTAAAGCTAAAGTATTCTCCAAGATTGATTTGCGATTTGGGTACCATCAAATCAAGATCCGTCCTGAAGATGTACCTAAGACAGCTTTCTCGACGAGGTATGGGATGTATGAGTACCTTGTCATGTCTTTCGGTCTTACGAATGCACCTGCTCACTTCATGTATCTCATGAATTCGGTGTTCATGCCCGAATTGGACAAGTTTGTGGTGGTCTTCATTGATGATATTTTGGTATATTCCTGCAATGAAGAGGAGCATGCAGAGCATCTGCGTGTAGTGTTGTCGCGTTTGCGCGAACATCAGCTTTATGCCAAGTTTAGCAAATGCGAGTTCTGGCTAAAGAAAGTACCTTTCTTGGGCCATGTCTTATCTGAAGAAGGCATATTGGTGGATCCGGATAAGGTGCAAGAAGTGCTGGATTGGAAAGTTCCAACTTCGGTACACGAGGTTCGGAGTTTTCTTGGTCTGGTAGGATATTACAGTCGATTCATTCCGGAATTCTCCAAAATATCCAAGCCTATGACTCGTCTACTTTAGAATGATGAGAAGTTTGTGTGGACACCTGAGTGTGAAGAGGCATTCCACAAGTTGAGGACATTGCTAACATCAGCTCCTGTCCTAGCTCAACCTGATATCGAAAAGCCCTTTGATGTCTTTTGTGACGCGTCGGGCATTGGTTTAGGCTGTGTGTTGATGCAGGAAGGTCGCGTAATTGCGTATGCCTCACGCCAACTTCGAAAGCATGAGGTCAATTACCCTACTCATGACTTAGAATTGGCAGCAGTTGTTCATGCTTTGAAAATCTAGAGGCATTATTTGCTGGGTAATCTGTGTAATATCTATACCGATCACAAGAGCCTCAAGTATATCTTCACTCAACCTGAACTGAACATGCGACAGTGAAGGTGGCTTGAGTTGATTAAAGATTATAATCTCCAAGCGCACTATCATCCGGGCAAGGCAAACGTGGTGGCAGATGCCTTGAGTCGGAAAGCGCACTGTCACTCAATCCAAGTGGAAGATCCGTTGTTATCACATCTTATGCATCCACTTGTTCTCAACCAGATTTCTCTAGAAAGTACCATTCGCAATCGAGTCATCGAATTGCAGCAGACAGATGTAGGCATCCACCATATAAAGAGAAAAATGAAGGAAGAAGAAACCAAGCATTTCCGGGTCGATGAGAACGGAATCCTTTGGTTCAAGGATCGACTTGTGGTCCCAAAAGACCGTGGGCTGCGAAATCAGATCTTATCTGAGGCTCATTCATCCAAATTGTCTATTCATCCTGGTAGTAGCAAGATGTATCAGGATTTAAAACCGTTGTTTTGGTGGACAAAGATGAAAAAGGAGATAGCTGCGTTTGTCACTCGTTGTGACAATTGTTGTCGTGTGAAGGCTGTTCACATGAAAGCTAGTTTGCTTCAACCCTTGTCAATTCCTGGTTGGAAATGGGAAGAAGTCAGCGTGGACTCCCAACTTCTGTTAAGGGGTACGACTCCATTTGGGTGATTGTAGATCGTTTGACCAAGGTTGCTCGATTTATTCCAGTCCGAACTGACTATCGTCCACATCAGTATGCGGAGTTGTATTTCGAGCACATTGTTCGTCAGTATGGTGTGCCTCGAACAATCATATCCGATCGTGGACCACAGTTCACTGCTCGTTTTTGGGAATGTCTGCATGAGCAAATTGGTACTCATTTAATCCGTAGCTCTGCTTATCATCCCCAAACGGCTGGTCAGACTGAACGAGTTAACCAAATCCTCGAAGACATGTTGAGGGCATGCGCTCTCTCTTCAAAAGGTTCTTGGGTTAAGTGGTTGCCATTAGCTGAGTTCTCCTACAACAATAGTTATTAGGAGAGTATCAAGATGGCTCCATTTGAAGCCTTGTATGGTCGAAAGTGTCGAACCCCGTTGAACTGGGTGGAAGCCGGAGAGCGAAGGTATTATGGCATTGATTTTGTGAACGAAGCCGAGCAGAAAGTCCGTACTATCCAGCAACATCTGGAAGCTGCTCAAGCTCGTCAGAAAAGTTATGCCGACAAGAGAAGGAAGCCGATTGAGTTTTCAGTTGGTGACCATGTGTACATCAAGGTGTCTCCGATGAAGGGTGTACAAAGGTTCGGAGTCAAGCGAAAGCTTGCACCTCGCTATGTGGGACCTTATCGGATTCTCGAAAAGAAAGGGAATGTGGCATACAAAGTTCAACTCCCAGTTGCGCTTCGAGCTATTTTCCCTATCTTCCACGTATCACAATTGAAGAAGTGCCTTCGTGTACCGGAGGAACGAGTGGAAGTTCGAGATATCAAGTTGAAGTCAGACTTGGTGTATGAGGAGAAACCCGTGGCGATTCTTGATCGCAAGGAACGGGAGACGCGTAATCGTGTGGTTAAGCTCTACAAGGTATTGTGGAGCAACCATGGGGAAGAAGATGCCACTTGGGAGACGGAGGATTATTTAAAAGAAGTTTACAAAACATTCTTCGAAAATCAGTAAGCTTTCAAATCTCGGGACGAGATTTTTGTAAGGGGGGAGGGCTGTAACACCCCAGTGTTATGGTTGCATTGATCATGTGCATAGCATGAGCATCATCATCCATTCAAAGCATCCATGATCATCATCCATCTTGAGCCATGTCATTCTATGCAAAAAAATGTGTTTTAACTTGCTTAAATAGGCTTCCTATGCTTATAATTGAGTGAACCATGCTTGTGTTTGTGCTCAATGCCTTGGTAATTAGTTTATCTATGCTTAACTTGACCTTGGGAACAATGTTCATGTTGGTCACTTCTCCAAAATATGCCTTTAAGTCAAACTTATGAAAATAGGCCCTAGAAACCTCTTTTTCTTAGGCTTTTAAAAAGTGTTTCATAAAATGTTTGCATGTCAAAACTTTCTACAGCAAAGTTGTAGAAACTTTGATAAGGAACAAAAGTTGTTTTATGGCCATCTCATGAAAATGATCACAAATAGCTCAAAAGTGACCCACAATGCAGATTTGGGGCTGTTTCCAACACTTAGAAAATTTTCTAAGTCCTGGAACGAAACCAGTTTGCTTGATCGATTTTGAAAACTCTATATCTTTCAATCCAGGTCGAATTGGCTTTTGCTCCAATTGACAAAGTTTTAGAAATCTGTTGGAACCCCAACTTTGTCAACTGCACCGTCCTCTAATTCGCACTGGTTTGGGAGTAAATCGTTGCCAAAGTAGCTCTGTTAGTCGGCCATCGTTTTGTCTGAATCGGTTTGAAGCTCGCCGACGTGGCCGACAGGCGGCAGCACAACGGCGACATTTGTCATCCGTATGCCGTTTCTGGCCCCGCCTGTCAGCTCCCGTCGCGTGCATGACCTCCACGGCGTCGCCCGCGCAAAGTGGACGCGTCCACTTCGCTCTCCCTCGCCCTTCTCGCCAGAAACGCGGCCGCCGGGAGCTCTCCTCCGAGAGCTTACTCCGGCGAGCTCGCGCGCATTCCCTGCTGCGCCATTGCCCACCAAACTTCACCCAAAGCTCCGCCGTGAACCGCACTCCAATCTCCACCCTCTAACTCGCCGAGAAATCCACCGGTGAGCCGACATTTCCTTCTTCCCCCAACTCGGGTCGCCGTGACCTTCTTCTCCGGCGAACTCAATGCCGAGCCCTGTGAAGCCTCTCGTCGTCTCTGGTTAGGTCCTAGAGGTAGCTTAGGTCCGTAGCGAGCTTTTGCGCCACTTGGCGGACGCTCTACCAAGCTCTCCGTCGCCGGACACGGTGCGCAGCGCCGCCGTGTTTCCGCCGGAGATGGATGCTCTCGTGGCCAGCGTGTTCCACGAGGATCCAGGCCAAGCTGTGTACCTAGGAAGCTTCGCCGTAGTCCGCTGGTGCTGTAGAAGGCCTTAGGTTGCGCTCTACCGGCCTCAGGGCTCCGGCGTAACGCCGAGCACCTCCGCCGAGCCGCCATCGTCGACGGCAGGCCCTTTCCGGTGGCTCCGCCGTGGGGAAAAGGGGGTCAATCGAGTCGTTAGGGTTTGGAGATCACGCTGATGCCCTTGGTTTGGCCGGAGACCTCGCGTCGCGGAGAAATCGCCGGCGAAAGTTGCCTCGGCCGTGAGGAATAAGGACCTGACAGATGGGGTCCACTGTCAGTGTCACCTCCTTGCCTCCTTTTCTTTTATTCAAAATCTGGATTTTGGCTTTCTTGCAAAAATCATATCTCCTGTTTCTAAGATCAAAAAATTATGAAACAAATTTTGTGGTATTCTTTGAGATGGCTAGTTTTTAATAAAAATATAAAATAAACCAAGTTTTCTGGGAAAATATTTATTAAGGATTTAATCTTGTTATTCTTGGATAAATGCATATCTCTTGTGATACTGCTTAGTTTACTCTGAAAATTTTATGGTAGTCTCTGTATGGTATTAGAGTGCTTTGGTAAATATTTCATGATTTTTGGTGTGCTGCAGCTTTGATATGCAATTTATGATTGAAGTGTGGCTTGTTTCTTTAATTAAATCATATAAAATAATTGGTGCTTATGCTGGTGCTCTACTTTCATATATAAGTAATCTAAAATCTGTTGTTTGGTACCATATAAGTCATGTTTCTGAATTTAGGAAATAAGAGCCTTGGCACATGTTAAATACATATCTTTAATTTAGTATGTGCAATTGCTCTGAAATTTTTATGGTGATGCCCTGATGATATACTTGTGCTTCTATAATTTTTGTAGATTTTTCTGAGTACTTTGACTAGTAGCTTGTGATTATGCTATTATCTAAAGTTAATTAATAAATGCCTTGTTAAGTATATGTTTGAGGGTTGTCATCTGATGTTCTGGCAACCTTGTAAGGTACTTGTGCTCATAAGCCATGTGGTTGGCATGGTTTGTGTTTTGGTCATGTCATTAAATAATTAATTATAGGGTTAAAGGCTGTTCTGGACAGCAAGGGAGCAATTTAACTTTTTCTTGATGATAATTTGGTTTTCTGGGCAACTTGTCTAAATCAAAGTTGTAGTAAACTTATTGAACTAGCTGTGGTTTAAATTTGGAGTGAATTAGTCCAGTAGTTTAAAAGTTATGGCTGTTCCAAGTTAGGTTCCAGAAATAGGTGCTCTCTGTTTTTCTGGGACAGAACCTGGAACTTTGATTAAATGATTGGTTTAATGTATGAATCATGCTATGATGTTTAAAGATCATTCGTAGACAATTTCATAAGCTTTCCAGAATGTCTTCACTCATGTTTGTTGGACCTGTCTATCTTTAGTTATGATTTATTTAACAAGTCACTCCTGTTTTGTGTTGCTTGCTGATTTAGTATCATGATAGGTTTTGGGCTAAGCTAACTTATTAACTTGTGTGAGCTTGTTATAACTTTTGCTCCGTAATTGAGTGTCCAGTGAGCTACTTGTGCTATCAAGCATTCATCTTTAGCATGTGCATCTTCTTATTGTTCGGGCATGCAATAGGTGCATCGGACGCGACAGCCTCCTACGAGCTGCAGGCGAATCCCGAAGGTCATGAGGGCAGCCAAGAGGTGGAGGTCTAGCAAGCCAGACTCGAGGAGCCCGAAGAAGAAGTTGAGTGCCCGAATCACGAGCCGGCGTTGTTCGTGAAAGGCAAGCCCCGGAGCATTATAAGTCTCCCTTTATTTTCGAAAGTTTACTTAATATGTTATATCTATTGATGCATTACGTATAGGAGTTGTGATGAAACTTTTGCTGCATTCTACTCTATCCTTGTCCAGATAACTCACCACACCCTGGTTGTAGAGTTAGGATCGAGTAGCCGCTTAGCCATGCTTTAATCGGTAGAAGTCGGGTGATATCCTGTCACCTGCGCGATATAGGGTTATGTCGGATCACGATGGTCTATATGTGCTATCGTGGATGGAACCTGATTAAATTGACTTAAGCCGGGCGGAGTTTTGCAAGTTTGTAGTAACTCCGTCTGTGGCAGCTAAGGATCGATCGTTGTACGTCCTCTTGTCATGTTGAACGCATGCCTGACACTTAGTTGGCCGGATAACT
Organism: Sorghum bicolor; assembly: GCF_000003195.3. NCBI lineage: Eukaryota > Viridiplantae > Streptophyta > Magnoliopsida > Poales > Poaceae > Sorghum > Sorghum bicolor. The sequence continues at coordinate 25,821,952 of NC_012877.2, forward strand.
CATTCCGACCGCGAAGCCGAGTAGTATGACTCAGGCCGGAAGACCGGCAAGTATAAAGTGCGCACTACAGGAGGAAGTGCGGTGTGTGGGGGACCATTGGCGTAAGTCCATAGGCAGGTGAGTTAAAATTCCTGACCTCCCTGGCAGAGTGGTAGCCCTGGGAGTGCGGTGCTGATCGGAGCCGCGATTCCTGAGTTGTACCAAAGGTAACCCGTTGGCTCTCCGGCAGGGGATGCTTGGGTGAGTGCTAGGAATAACCCTCCAGCTGGATAGGAATTCGATTCGAATCGCCGTCTCTCCCGGTTAGTGAGAACTTGACAGAGCAGCGGCAAACGTAGCCGTCACTAATGAACTTGGTTCATGATAATGATGATAGCAAGAAGAACACATGATGAATTTGATATGGTTATTATTGTTTGTAATAATCAAGTGATGTGTTGTAGTACAGTTGCTAATCTAGTGGTAGGCTGATGATAAATAAATATGATGCTCACAAAATAACTTAGTCGTAAGTTAAGCTGTTGGCAAAAGGTGAGTCAACCAGCTCCACTTGATATTTAGCCTTGCATGATCCTTGGTGTCTTTTATGTTTTACTAGACGGGTAAGTCTAGCTGAGTACATTCTCGTACTCAGGGTTCATTCCAACCTGTTGCAGATGACATCTTCTATGACGGCTTCTGCAAGACCTGTCTCCATCCCGCTGGGGATGAGGACTAACCGTTGGGCAGGTTCTCTAACAACTTCGTACCTGTTGCTTTTGGAAGGATGGCATAGACTCTGGCAGTAACAAAAACTTGAGAACTGAACTTTGGACAAGTGTGTGTAATTATTTTGCTTCCGCTACTTCGAACAAGTGTTGTAATAACTTAATACTCCGATGTGGTGCCGCTTCGACGGCAATGTATGATTATGTAACATTCGTTGTGTTTATGTTGAACTATTACGATCTTGGTTTGTTGCGAGTTGGTTTGAAGTCCTTCGTGATTTCAATTGACTACCGGGATTATATGGGCTCAAGTTTGGAAACTTGATTGCTTGGCGATCGTTTCTGCACTTGAACTCTTATAATTTGGTCGGTTCTGTGACAAAAGATAGGTGCACGGTTTGCATGGAACAAACCATATGCTAAGAAATCCATTTAGACGCACCCCAATAGAACTCCTAGATGACATGTCTGATTGAATCCGCTTTGGTCTGTTTGGAGACAGAGTTAGTTTTGGTGCAAGATAGGTACACAGTTTGCGCCTAATGCATCATAGGCTAAGAAACCATTATGGAAGCACTCGATAATACTCCTAGGTGAAGAGCCTCTAGTGGAAGGTCGGTTCGATCTGTTTGGACATAGTTTTAATCTTGATGCAAGATAGGTGCACGGTTTGCATGGAACATACCATATGCTAAGAAATCCATTTGGACGCATCACAATAGAACTCCTAGATGACATGTGTCATATGGAATCTCACTTTGGTCTGTTTGTAGATAGAGTTAGTTTTGGTGCAAGGTAGGTACACAGTTTGCGCCTAATGCATCATAGGCTAAGAAACCATTTTGGATGCACCCGATGATACTCCTGGGTAAAGGGACTCAAGTGGAAGCTCAGTTTGCTTTTGTTTGGAGATAGTGCTAATCTTGATGCAAGATAGGTGCACGAATTGCATGGAACGTACCATATGCTTCGAAATATATTTGGAAGCACCCAATAGAACTCCTAGATGGCTTGTGTCCTATAGAATCTCACTTCAGTCTCTTTGGAGGTAGTGTTAGTTTCGGTGCAAGATAGGTACATGGTTTCTGCCTAATGCACCATAGGGTAAGAAACTATTTTGGACGCACACGATAATACTCCATGGTGAAGACGCTCAAGTGGAATCTTGGTTCTTTCTATTTGGAGATTGTTCTAATCTTGATGCAAGATAGGTGCACGGTTTGCATGGAACATACTATATGCTCAGAAATCAATTTGGACAAACCCGATGGAACTGTAGATGCACCCGATGGAACTACTAGATGAAGTGTATCATATGGAATATCGTTTCGGTCCAGTTGGAGATAGTATTAGTTTCGGTGCAAGATAGTTGCATGGTTTGTGCCCAGTGCACCATAGGCTTAGAAATCATTGTGGAAGTTCCCAATGTTACTCCTAGGTGAAGAGGCTCAAGTGAAAGCTCGGTTCGGTTTGTTTGGAGATAGTGCTAATCTTGATGAAAGATAGGTGTACGGTTTGCATGGAACGTACCATATTCTTAGAAATCAATTTGGACGCACCCGATAGAACTCCTAGATCATGTGTGTCATATGGAATCTTGCTTCAATGTGTTGGAGACAGTGTTAGTTTAGGTGCAAGATTGGTGCATGGTTTGCGCATAATGCACCATAGGCTCAGAAACTATTATGGAAGCACTCGATGATAATCCTAGGCGAAGAGGCTCAAGTGGAAGGTCGATTCGATCTGTTTGTAGATAGTGCTAATATTGATGCAAGATAGGTACACGGTTTGCATGAAACATACCATATGCTAGGAAATCCATTTGGACGCACCCCAATAGAACTCCTATATGACATGTGTCATATGGAATCTCACTTCGGTTTGTTTGGAGACAGAGTTAGTTTTGGTGCAATATAGGTACATAGTTTGCGCCTAATGCATCATAGGCTAAGAAACCATTTTGGATGCACCCGATGATACTCCTGAGTAAAGGTGCTCAAGTGGAAGCTCAGTTTGCTTTTGTTTGGAGATAGTGCTAATCTTGATGCAAGATAGGTGCACGAATTGCATGGAACGTACCATATGCTTTGAAATATATTTTGAAGCACCCAATAGAACTCCTAGATGACGTGTGTCATATAGAATCTCACTTCGGTCTATTTGGAGATAGTGTTAGTTTCGTTGCAAGATAGGTACACGGTTTGTGCCTAAAGCACTATAAGCTACAAAACTATTTTGGACGCACACGATGGTACTCCTTGGTGAAGAGGCTCAAGTGGAATCTTGGTTCTGTCTGCATGGAGATAGTTCTAATCTTGATGCAACATAGGTGCACGGTTTCCATGGAACATACCATATGCTCAGAAATCAATTTGGACACACCCGATGGAACTGTAGATGCACCCGATGGAACTACTAGATGAAGTGTATCATATGGAATCTCGCTTCGGTCCAGTTGGAGATAGTATTAGTTTCGGTGCAAGATAGTTCCATGGTTTGTGCCCAGTGCACCATAGGCTCAGAAATTGTTCTGGAAGTTCCCGATGGTACTCCTAGGTGAAGAGGCTCAAGTGAAATCTCGGTTCGGTCTGTTTGGAGATAGTGCTGATGAAAGATAGGTGTATGGTTTGTATGGAACGTACCATACTTTTAGAAATCAATTTGGACGCACCCGGTAGAACTCCTAGATCATGTGTGTCATATGGAATCTCGCTTCAATCTGTTTGGAGACAGTGTTAGTTTAGGTGCAAGATTGGTGCATGGTTTGCGCATAATGCACCATAGGCTCAGAAACCATTATGGAAGCACCCGATGATAATCCTAGGTGAAGAGACTCAAGTGGAAGGTCGGTTTGATCTGTTTTGAGATAGTGCTAATATTGATGCAAGATAGGTGCACGGTTTGCATGGAACATACCATATGCTAAGAAATCCATTTGGACGCACCCCAGTAGAACTCCTAGTTGACATGTGTCATATGGAATCTCGCTTTGGTCTGTTTTGAGACAGAGTTAGTTTTGGTGCAAGATAGGTACACAGTTTGCGCCTAATGCATCATAGGCTAAGAAACCATTTTGGATGCACCCGATGATACTCCTGGGTAAAGGGACTCAAGTGGAAGCTCAGTTTGCTTTTGTTTGGAGATAGTGCTAATCTTGATGCAAGATAGGTGCACAAATTGCATAGAACGTACCATATGCTTTGAAATATATTTGGAAGCACCCAATAGAACTCCTAGATGACTTGTGTCCTATAGAATCTCACTTCAGTCTCTTTGGAGGTAGTGTTAGTTTCGGTGCAAGATAGGTACATAGTTTGTGCCTAATGCACCATAGGGTAAGAAACTATTTTGGACGCACACGATGGTACTCCATGGTGAAGACGCTCAAGTGGAATCTTGGTTCTTTCTGTTTGGAGATTGTTCTAATCTTGATGCAAGATAGGTGCACGGTTTGCATGAAACATACCATATGCTCAGAAATCAATTTGGACATACCCGATGGAACTGTAGATGCACCCGATGGAACTACTAGATGAAGTGTATCATATGGAATCTCGTTTCGGTCCAATTGGAGATAGTATTAGTTTTGGTGCAAGATAGTTGCATGGTTTGTGCCCAGTGCACCATAGGCTCAGAAATCGTTGTAGAAGTTCCAAATGTTACTCCTAGGTGAAGAGGCTCAAGTGAAAGCTCGGTTCGGTCTGTTTGGAGATAGTGCGAATCTTGATGAAAGATAGGTGTACGGTTTGCATGGAACGTATCATATTCTTAGAAATCAATTTGGACGCACCCGATAGAACACCTAGATCATGTGTGTCATATGGAATCTTGCTTCAATCTGTTGGAGACAGTGTTAGTTTAGGTGCAAGATTGGTGCATGGTTTGCGCATAATGCACCATAGGCTCAGAAACTATTATGGAAGCACTTGATGATAATCCTAGGCGAAGAGGCTCAAGTGGAAGGTCGGTTCGATCTGTTTGGAGATAGTGCTAATATTGATGCAAGATAGCTACACAGTTTGCATGAAACATACCATATGCTAGGAAATCCATTCGGACGCACCCCAATAGAACTCCTATATGACATGTGTCATATGGAATCTCGCTTCGGTTTGTTTGGAGACAGAGATAGTTTTGGTGAAAGATAGGTACAGAGTTTGGGCCTAATGCATCATAGGCTAAGAAACCATTTTGGATGCACCCGATGATACTCCTGAGTAAAGGGGCTCAAGTGGAAGCTCAGTTTGCTTTTGTTTGGAGATAGTGCTAATCTTGATGCAAGATAGGTGCACGAATTGCATGGAACGTACCATATGCTTCGAAATATATTTTGAATCACCCAATAGAACTCCTAGATGACGTGTGTCATATAGAATCTCACTTCGGTCTCTTTGGAGATAGTGTTAGTTTCGGTGCAAGATAGGTACACGGTTTGTGCCTAACGCACCATAGGGTAAGAAACTATTTTGGACGCACAAGATGGTACTCCTTGGTGAAGAGGCTCAAGAGGAATCTGGGTTCTTTCTGTTTGGAAATAGTTCTAATCTTGATGCAAGATAGGTGCACGGTTTGCATGGAACATACCATATGCTCAGAAATCAATTTGGACAAACCCGATGGAACTGTAGATGCACCCGATGGAACTACTAGAAGAAGTGTATCATATGGAGTCTCGCTTCGGTCCAGTTGGAGATAGTATTAGCTTCGGTCCAAGATAGTTGCATTGTGGGGGTATAAACCCCTATACCCTTACGGATAGACTTGGGCCAGGAGGCTTGGCCCATTACGAGACAAGCTCAAGGTTTGATCCGACAGCTTGGAGTTTCGCACAAGGAAACAAGACGTGGAGATCAAGCAGGATTCTAGTCGGTTAGAATAGGAATTGATATCGAACTGTCTATGGCAATTGTAACCGACTAGGATTAGTTTCCAGATCTGTAACCCTGCCCTCCGGACTATATAAGGAGGGGCAAGGGACCCCCCTAGGACACATTACTCTCTCAACACAAATCAATACAATCAGACGCAGGATGTAGGTATTACGCCAACTCGGCGGCCGAACCTGGATAAAAATTTTGCCTGTGTCTTGCGTCACCATCGAGTTCGTAGTTTGCGCACCGTCTACCGATAAACTACTACCGTAGGTATACCCCAAGGTAGACTGCCGACCAGCTTTCGTCGACAGTGGCGCGCCAGGTAGGGGGTGTGCGTACAACTTCTCCGACGAACAAGATGGTCACAATTCCAGCTTCCGCGGACGTGCCTGAAGGCCTCACGTTCACCGTCGGCCAGATCACGTGGATGACGCGCGGCGGTGGTCTCACGACCACGGTTTCGGAAGGAACCCAGATCCAATCTGGGATGACGTCAGCTCCGACCACTCGGATGACGGCGTCGAGCGCCCGACCACCGCTCCCGCTCTACAAGGGGAAGAAGATCGACTGCTCGGACCTTCTCCAAGCACTTGATCGCGCTGATTCCAAGCTGCTCGAAGCTTCTCAACCGATAGATGGGATCTCGCGCCAGCCTAACCAAGCCGCTCTAGCGGATTCTTTCAACTCCCACCGGCCAACTCGTGTCGTTACACACGAACGGCTGGGGACGTCTCTGACGATAACCTCAAATCCCTCAGGACGATCCGTCAAGATCGAGGCCAACCTGGAGGAAGATTATCCTTGTGGTCTGAACAACTCGGCCTCTCTACTCGAGACACGTCTGATCCCTCTTTAACAATGCTGGTTGGTTGCCAAAGGGGAGCGGTCGACTAGCTCGTCATTACGTCAACATGGAGACGATCCAAGAGCTACGGGACGGCCAGGCTTCCAGCACAAATTCGAGCACTAGTTCCGTCCCCACTGAAGTCATAAATTCCGAGGACGAGGACTACGACTTGGATTTGCCGTCACATCCTCTGGGCTTCCCTCGTTTCCCGGTCTTCCCACCCCGGCGAGGAGACATCCTTTTAAACGTCAGCGCCGACGAGCCGGTCATTGACGGAGAAACAGACGATCAGAGGCAGCTCCGCGAGCAGCGTAACGCCGATCGCGCTCGACGACGCATGGACGAGGAACGTCAAATCCCGCCACATAATCTCAGCGACGCTTTTGACATGGTCGGAGATCAGCAAGTTTATAAAACGCCGAGCGCCAATGTGGCCGTCGCCATGGCCAATTTAGATCGGCTCCCTGATACTACCGAGTGCCAGGGCGTCCGAACCAGCGTTCGAGCACACCTGATCGCCGCGATGGGGCAAACAGCCACTCTACTTAAAAGAGTCCAAGGCGTCTCTTATACAGAGGCCACCTCCGACCAGACTCACCGCAGCCGGACCTCACCGCAGCCCAGCAGGCACCACCGCAGCCGTTCCCCCGACGATCATCGGAAAGATTCACGACGTGACGATGGCGGTCGGGACGCTAGCGGTCACCGCGAGCAGAGTCGCAGGCGTGGTCAAGAAGTAAACCAGTACAGGGATCTTCGATACAACATCCCTCCCAAACACGCCCGGGACCGCATCAACAGGCGCGCCACGGAAAGGGCAGTTCACGAAAACTTGCGTCGTATCGAGTACGACGCAACGCACGGCCTCCCGGGCCTGAGGCAATTCTCTTCACACCTCCGCCAGGTCGTGTGGCCTCGCAATTTTAAGCTCGAGAAACTCAAAAAATACGATGGCAAGGAAAACCCAGAGAACTGGATCACTCTATACGAGATCGCGGTCCGGTCAGCAGCTGGAGATGAGCATGTCATGGCCAACTACTTTCCGGTAGTCCTCGACCAGGCCGGTCACCAATGGCTTCTAGGCCTGCCCGAGGATTCCTTCGACTCCTGGGAAGAACTACGCCAAGCCTTCATCGACAACTTCATCGCCACCTACGAGCAGCCTGGGAACAAGTACGACCTCAAAAGGATACGAGATAGGAAAAATGAGCCTCTGCGCGACTACATCCGACGATTCTCGGACATGCGCCTAAAGATCCCGAAGATTTCCCACGACGAGGCTATATCTGCTTTCATCAAGGGGCTGCGCTTCCACGAAGCACTGAGGAACAAGCTACTGCGCAAAAGGCCAACAACCATGACAGAACTCCTCGCCACGGCCAAAAATTATGCCGACGCCGATGACGCAGAAAAACTCATCCGAGATGACAACAGAGGTCCCGACCAGCCTTCTCGGCGTGACTACAACAAGATGTTGAAGGGACCGTGCCAACTACATCCCAAATCCAACCACACCATGGAAGAATGCCGCGTCCTCAAAAGCATCTATACGCGGCGGGCTGCTCAAGACGATCCCTCCAGGAAAAACGGTAAACAAGATGGGCGCGATCACGAAGACGAGGACGAAGACTAGGATAGGGACCCACGACACCAGTATGTCAGTCCTACTGACGTGGTCCATTCCATCTTCGGAGGCAAGGTCTCCATCGAGTCTAAACGAGAAAGAAAGCTCCTAAAGAGAGCCTGCCTCAACATAGACAGCACTCATGGTCTGATCGCCGATCCAAAATTTCCTCCCTGGTCGCACAGGGAAATCTCCTTCAGCAGGAAGGATCAGTGGGCCGCTATCCCGGAACCGGGTCGTTTCCCTCTAATCTTGGACCCTTGCATTAACAGCATCAGATTCGAGCGCGTGCTCGTGGACGGAGGAAGCTCCATTGACATCCTCTTCCGCAACAGCTTGCCCGCTCTCAACATATCTCTGGCACAATTAAAACCCTACGACGCTCAATTTTGGGGAGTCTTGCCAGGTCAGAGTTTAGTGCCCCTCGGACAGATAACATTTCCTGTCCAATTCGGCACGCCCGACCACTTTCGGACAGAGTTCGTCAACTTTGTGGTCGCCGACTTCGATGGGACCTACCACGCTATACTGGGCCGACCATCGCTGACAAAATTTATGGCAGTCCCGCATTACTCATACCTGGTCCTCAAAATGCCTACTGAGAAGGGCGTCCTGACCGTCAGAGGCAATGTCTACACTGCATATACTTGTGAGGAAGAGAGCTTCAAGATCACCGAAGCAATTGACCTCTCAATCCGGATGGCAGAAACAGCAACCCAAGCCGCACAGCTACCTCCCGACCAGCTCTGACTACCCGAGCAGGAGACCGCCAGGAAGAATTCAGAATCCAAGGAGTATAAAGAAGTACAACTGGTCGACGGCAGCCCCGAGAAGACGGCCCTCATCGGGGCCAATCTGGACCCTAAATAGGAAGACGCGCTCGTCAGGTTTCTAAGGGACAACGTGAGCGTTTTCGCATGGAAACCCGCAGACATGCCCGGCGTCCCACGAAACCTGATCGAGCACTCCTTAAATGTCTCGAAGACCGCAAGACCAATCAAGCAAAAGCTACGACGGTTCGCTCGTGACAAAAAGGAGGCTATTAGGACAGAAATAACACGGCTTCTAGCAGCCGGATTCATAAAAGAAGTGTATCATCCCGATTGGCTCGCCAATACGGTCGTTGTACGCAAAAAGAATAATGAATGGAGAATGTGCGTTGATTACACTGATCTCAATAAACACTGTCCTAAAGATCCTTTTGGTCTCCCTCGCATCGACGAGGTGGTCGACTCAACGGCCGGATGCGAACTCCTCTCTTTTCTAGACTGCTACTCTGGTTATCACCAGATCTCGCTAAAGGAAGACGATCAGATAAAAACATCTTTCATTACTCCTTTCGGCGCATACTGCTACACGACCATGTCGTTCGGACTCAAAAACGCCGGAGCCACCTATCAAAGAGCCATCCAGCAATGCCTCTACGACGAGATTCGTGATGACCTCGTCGAGGCCTATGTAGACGATGTCGTCGTCAAAACAAGGGATGCAAGCACCCTAATTGACAACTTTGACCGATCCTTTAAGGCGCTAAATAGGTACAAGTGGAAGCTTAACCCCAAAAAGTGCATCTTTGGCGTCCCTTCCGGTCTACTACTCGGCAACGTCGTCAGCCGCGACGGCATACGCCCAAATCCTTCAAAAGTAAAAGCAGTACTCGACATGCGACCACGTAAAAATGTCAAGGATATTCAGAAGCTCACCGGATGTATGGCCGCACTCAGCCGCTTCATCTCAAGACTAGGAGAAAAAGGCCTCCCTTTCTTCAAACTCTTGAAGGCGTCTGAAAAATTTTCTTGGACAGAGGAAGCCAACGCTGCGTTCACCCAGCTTAAGACTTTCCTCACTTCACCGCCTGTTCTTACAGCGCCTCAGCCCAATGAAGACCTACTCCTTTAAATTGCTGCAACCGACAGGGTTGTTTCCACGGCAATAGTGGTCGAGCGAGACGAGCCAGGTCATGTCTACAAGGTCCAGAGACCCGTTTACTTCATAAGCGAAGTCCTAAACGAGTCCAAGGCCAGATATCCACAAATACAGAAGCTCATATACGCCATTTTAATTACATCGAGAAACCTAAAGCACTACTTCGATGGCTATCGAGTCTTGGTAACCACCAGTTTCCCTCTTGGGGACATTCTACGCAATAAAGACGCCAACGGCAGAATCGTAAAATGGGCAATGGAATTATGCCCATTCTCCCTGGAATTCCAGAGTCGCACCACAGTCAAGTCTCAGGCCCTGGTCGATTTCATTGCAGAGTGGACGGATCTCAACGAGCCTCCCGTTCCCGACGTCTCCGACCACTGGTCGATGTTCTTCGACGGGTCCTTGAACATCAACGGCGCCGGCGCGGGGATTCTTTTCGTGTCGCCTAACAAGGACAAACTGCGTTACGTCCTTAGGATCCTTTTTCCGGCATCAAACAATGTTGCTGAATACGAAGCATGCCTTCACGGCATACGATTAGCCGTTGAGTTGGGAGTCAAACGCCTTTATGTCTATGGCGACTCCGCTTTAGTTATCAACCAGCTCAACAAGGAATGGGACGCAACCCACGAGAAGATGGATCTCTACTGCAAAGAAATTCGCAAATGGGAAACCAACTTCTATGGCATAGAGTACATCCACGTGGTCCGGGATAAGAACCAGGCAGCAGATGCGTTGTCAAAGTTAGGGTCATCTCGGGCCCAGACCCTGCGAGGTGTTTTCGTCCAGGACATCCATGAGCCAAGTGTGGGCAAAGACCCGCCCGAAAAGCAGCCTATTGAGGCAATGCTCATAGACGACGTTACTCCGACAACCAGCAACCGCGATTGGCGCACCCCATTCATCAGATATATATCGGACGAGTCAGGCTTTCAGGATAATACAGAGAACGAGCGCCTCATTCGACGATCAAAGAATTACATACTGGTGGACGGCAAAGTTATGCGAAAAAATGCAAGTTCTGAAGTACTGCTCAAATGCATATCCCAGGATGATGGCATCAAGCTCCTAGACGACATACATGCCGGATCCTGCGGCAATCATGCTGCCTCCAGAACGCTGGTCGGGAAAGCTTTCCGAGCAGGTTTTTATTGGCCAACTGCGGTCAACGACGCAGAAAAACTGGTCCGACACTGTGAGGGATGTCAGTTCTTCGCTAAAAGGACCCACGTACCTCCTCATGAGATTCAAACTATCCCGTCGTCTTGGCCTTTCGCCTGCTGGGGGCTCGACATGATCAGGCCATTTAAACCAGCCCCTGGTAACTTCAAGTTCGTCTTCGTATTAATCGACAAGTTTTCAAAGTGGATTGAATACATGCCACTGGTCAAAGCAACCTCCGAGAAGGCCGTGGAGTTCCTCAATCAAATCATACACAGATTCGGGATCCCAAACAGTATAATCACCGACCTGGGTACTCAGTTCACTGGCACCACATTTTGGGACTTCTGCGATGACAGAGGCATAGTCATAAAATACATGTCAGTAGCTCACCCACGGGCAAATGGCCAAGTTGAACGTGCAAACGGAATGATCATCGACACCCTAAAGAAAAGGTTGTACACCGAGAATGACAGAGCACCTGGTCGATGGATGAAAGAGTTGTCGGCCGTGGTCTGGGGTCTCCGAACACAGGCTAGCCGGTCCACCTCCGCGGCCAGGGCCTTGTTCTCGGCTACAATGCCTTCTATTTGGTCGAAGCACCTCTTTCGGTACTTCACCGTTTTCATTGCGCCCTGCAAGACGAACATATGTTGACCCAGCAAGATAACATAACAATGTCGAGCAGTGCAAAGCATCACTTACCTTGACTTCGTCCACGAGACGCTTGGCCGCGCGCTCTACTCTGGCGGCCTCTTCTGTCTCCGCGAGCTCCTCGTGCCCGATAAAGTGGTCCCCGCGTTGGCGCCACACATATACGTGTTGGCGGCCATCACGAGGACGACCTTCAATCTCCTCCACCTCATTGATGGAGGCCGCCTGGGTTTCCTTGCCCGCTGCATCGCCCCAGGTGGTGGTCGCAGGCATCACCGGCCCCTGGACCAGGCCCGGGGATCCTGTGGCCGAAGAGACTCCTGCCCGGGGCGGCGTTGGGACCTCCCTCCCTTCGACGGGGGGAGGGGTCAGAGCTCTGCCCTCCCCTTCCGCGATGTTTCTCAGGGGAGGCGTCCCCATAGCCTCCTCGACCCTTGTCGGGCTGCTCGCCGCAGTCCTTGTCGAGTCCGGAAGCTCCTCGGCGCTCTCAGGCACGGCTGCTGCCGCAGGCTGCTCCGCGGTCTGCGGTGCCGCGTCCTCAGCGGCACAAGCAGGCTCGGTGACCCTCTGGCCGGCGGCGTGGTCGGGGTTGACGTTCGACGCCGCGCTAAAAAACAAGGCAGCATTTTTAGCAAAAAAAAATCGCCAAAGTACGTAAGTCGAACACTTACAGGTCTGATCGACGATGGGCCGCGGTGAACCTCCTCCTAGTCCTGCCAGTTGGCACCTGCGCCCCCGTTTCCATAACGCACGGCGCAGGAGGGTCGCTGGCCACCCGATCAGTAGTGGCTGGTGCGCTGTCCGGACGGCTACGAGGCCTTCGGACCAGCGACGGTGCGGTCTCCTCCTCCTCGTCGTCGTCGTCGGTGATCCGGACGAGCCGACGGCGCTTTGGCGCTTGGCTGCTCTCTGCCGGCAGCGTCGGCGCAGGCGAAGGATCTGCTGCTAATGGCCTTTTCCCCGCCACTCTCTCCTCAGTGGTCAGGACGGGGCGGGCCTGGTCCTCCTCACTGCTGGTGTAACGAGTACACCGAGCAGCGTCTTCCTCCGGCGGATCTTCCCCCGCAGGATTCTCCATCCCAGGTGCCAGTGACACATACACTGTGCACCGGTCAACATCTCCGATCTGCAAAAGTAACAAAGATAAGTCAGCAGCTGACAATAACAAATGCTAAGGAGAAATAAACAGTAAGATACCTTAGGTGCTGGTCGCCCCAACTTGAAGGCTTGCACCCGATCACTACCACGGACGAAGCCCCCGTCCGCAAAGTTGAACAGCTCGTTCAACAGCTGCTGCACCTCTGCCTTCTCCAAGACCTCAGGCCGCATCCTGGTCGGGTCCAGGCTCCCGGCGTACTCGTACGCCAAGTGTACCCTCTTCTGGCAGGGCATCACCTGACGACACACAAAGTTGCCGACCACGCCTAGCCCATCCAAACGCGACTAGTCGATCAGCTTCATCAGGTCCGCCACTTGGCCGTCGAACTCTGGGCGGTCGGTCCAGCTTATCCTCTTCTCGGGGATGTACCCCACCTCGCAGAACGTGGAACTGCCCGGTTCTTCCCTGACGTAGAACCACTTCCTGTACCACTCGGTTAGGGAAGTGTTCCACGGACAGTGTAGATAACGGTTCTTCATCCCGTCGCGAAGATTGAGGTATACTCCACCTGCAATCTTAGAGACTCCAACCACTCCCTTCTTTCTTAAACAAAAAAGATAACGAAAGAGATCGAAGTGCGGCTCTATGCCAACATAGGCCTCGCATAGATGGATAAAAGTGGAGATGAGAAGGATTGAGTTCGGGTGCAGATTGCAAATCCCGATCTCATAATACAAAAGAAGACCCTGAAGAAAAGGATGAACAGGAACCCCAAAACCCCTCTTAATAAAATCCTCGAACACTACGATCTCACCGGCGCAGGGGTCGGGGTAGCTCTCCCCCTCGGGCGCCCTCCAGCCACCAAGCTCCGGGCTGTGCAGTAGCCCCATATCGACGAGGTCACCGAGGGACTTTGCGGTGCTGCGGGATTTCTTCCATTCCTTGGCCATCAGCTCGGCCCTCTTCTTGGAGTCGCTCTTCGCCATTGGAGATGCAGGAGTGGTTTCGAGCTAGGAGTGTGCAGGCGGCTGAAGAAGGCGAGAGCGGAAAGCTTGAAGGCAATGGCAGGGTAAGCAATGCGGGGTTAATGTCAGGATTTTATAAACTGCAACTCCACCCCTCCCACTTCCCGCATTCTTGGGAAGTGGGCGGGCCATACGGCAGACGCGGCGCTTCGGTTTTCAATGATTATCGACAATTAATGCGGCGGAGTTTTCGTACAAATTGATGGTTTCCTTTTCTCAAACCGCGCAAAGGGCGGCTGCACAGTTGCCAGGCGCAACTTTTCATGCAGCCATCTGACATCCCGTCAGGAGGTCTCGTCACGTCAACTTTTATGTGGTAAAATTTTTCAAAACAAGCAGACAAAAAATGGTAGAGAGTCAACAATCCGAGGACTGCACCGACCACCGAGCACTTGATGCTCGGGGACTGGTCGCCCAGTCTATCAACTCGGAACTTCAAGGACTACACCGGCCACCGAGCACTTGATGCTCAGGGACTGGTCGCCCAGTCTATCAACTCGGAACTTCAAGGAATGCACCGACCATCGAGCACTTGATGCTCGGGGACTGGTCGTCAAATTTGTTGGGACTGCACCGACCACCGAGCGCTTGATTCTCGGGGACTGGTCACCTAGTCTATTAGTTCGGGAATCAGCGGGCTGTATCGATCTCCGAGCATTGTACACCCGGGGACTAGTTGACCAGCACGTCAAATTGATAAGTCTATTCGATGGTAAATGAGCATGAGATGCTCGGGGACTGGATAATTTTATTTTTTTTTAGACCTTGCTACAAGGCTCATACTTCGCCTTCCAGCAAGCTCGGGGACTACATCGGTACGATGCATCTGGCGATGCATCTCAGTTTCAAAACTACTTTTGGGAATTTTCTTTTGACCCTGGCACCACGTGCCTACGTCACCTACTACCAGGCTCGGGGACTAAGTGGGCACACTTCACCTTGCGGTGAATATGCTTGCTTTTTTGAGGATCCGTACTTTTTAGAAAAGTAAAGTGGGCACACTTCACCGGAAAAGAAATATTTTTTCTCAAGAGCACCATGCATTCTTCGAACAATTGGCTTGTTCTATGATCAAATATGTTTAGATTTGGTCAAAATACCGTCGCAATTGTCTGGGCAATATTCATGCTGATTGAAGATGTCAAAGTTTCTTTGGTCGAAGAAGCTCAAGATGGCGTGTTACTTCACAATACATGGTGCTCAGGGACTAGCTGTGGGGGTATAAACCCCTATACCCTTACGGCTAGACTTGTGCCAGGTGGCTTGGCCCATTACGAGACAAGCTCAAGGTTTGATCCGACAGCTTGGAGTTTCGCACAAGGAAACAAGACGTGGAGATCAAGCAGGATTCTAGTCGGTTAGAATAGTAATTGATATCGAACTATCTATGGCAATTGTAACCGACTAGGATTAGTTTCCAGATCTGTAACCCTGCCCTCCGGACTATATAAGGAGGGGTTAGGGACCCCCCTAGGACACATTACTCTCTCAACACAAATCAATACAATCAGACGCAGGACGTAGGTATTACGCCAACTCGGCGGCCGAACCTGGATAAAAAGCTTGCATGTGTCTTGCGTCACCATCGAGTTCGTAGTTTGCGCACCGTCTACCGATAAACTACTACCGTGGGTATACCCCAAGGTAGACTGCCGACCAGATTTCGTCGACACATGGTTTGTGCCCAGTGCACCATAGGCTCAGAAATCATTGTGGAACTTCCTGATGGTACTCCTAGGTGAAGAGGCTCAAGTGAAAGCTCGGTTCGGTCTGTTTGGAGATAGTGCTAATCTTGATGAAAGATAGGTGTACGGTTTGCATCGAACGTACCATATTCTCAGAAATCAATTTGGACGCACCCAATAGAACTCCTAGATCATGTGTGTCATATGGAATCTCGCTTCAATCTGTTTGGAGACAGTGTTAGTTTAGGTGCAAGATTGGTGCATGGTTTGCGCATAATGCACCATAGGCTCAGAAACCATTATGGAAGCACCTGATGATAATCCTAGGTGAAGAGGCTCAAGTGGAAGGTCGGTTCGATCTGTTTGGAGATAGTGCTAATCTTGATGCAAGATAGGTGCACGATGTGCATGGAACGTACCATATTCTCAGAAATCAATTTGGACGCACCCGATAGAACTCCTAGATCATGTGTTTCATATGGAATCTCACTTCAATCTGTTTGGAGAAAGTGTTAGTTTAGGTGCAAGATTGGTGCAAGTTTTGCGCATAATGCACCATAGGCTCAGAAACCATTATGCAAGCACTCGATGATAATCCTAGGTGAAGAGGCTCAAGTGGAAGGTCGGTTCGATCTGTTTGGAGATAGTGCTAATCTTGATGCAAGATAGGTGCAAGGTTTGCATGGAACATACCATATGCTAAGAAATCCATTTGGACGCACCCCAATTGAACTCCTAGATGACATGTGTCATATAGAATCTCGCTTTGGTCTGTTTGGAGACAGAGTTAGTTTTGGTGCAAGATAGGTACACATTTTGCGCCTAATGCATCATAGGCTAAGAAACCATTTTGGATGCACCCGATGATACTCCTGGGTAAAGGGGCTCAAGTGAAAGCTCAGTTTGCTTTGTTTGGAGATAGTGCTAATCTTGATGCAAGATAGGTGCACGAATTGCATCAAACGTACAATATGCTTAGAAATATATTTGGAAGCACCCAGTAGAACTCTTAGATGACGTGTGTCATATATAATCTCACTTCGGTCTCTTTGGAGATAGTGTTAGTTTTGGTGCAAGATAGGTACACCGTTTGTGCCTAATGCACCATAGGCTAAGAAACTATTTTGGACGCACGCGATGGTACTCCTTGGTGAAGAGGCTCATGTAGAATCTTCGTTGTTTCTATTTGCAGATAGTTCTAATCTTGATGCAAGATAGGTGCACGGTTTGCATGGAACATACCATATGCTCAGAAATCAATTTGGACACACCCGATGGAACTGTAGATGCACCCGATGGAACTACTAGATGAAGTGTATCATATGGAATCTCGCTTCAGTCCAGTTGGAGATAGTATTAGTTTCGGTGCAAGATAGTTGCATGGTTTGTGCCATGTGCACCATAGGCTCAGAAATTGTTGTGGAAGTTTCCGATGGTACTCCTAGGTGAAGAGGCTCAAGTGAAAGCTCGGTTCGGTCTGTTTGGAGATAGTGCTAATCTTGATGAAAGATAGGTGTACGGTTTGCATGGAACGTACCGTATTCTTAGAAATCAATTTGGACGCACCCGATAGAACTCCTAGATCATGTGTGTCATATGGAATCTCACTTCAATCTGTTTGGAGACAGTTTAGGTGCAAGATTGGTGCATGGTTTTCGCATAATGCACCATAGGCTCGGAAACCATTATGGAATCACCTGATAGTACTCCTAGGTGAAGAGGCTCAAGTGGAAGGTCGGTTCGATCTGTTTGGAGATAGTGCTAATCTTGATGCAAGATAGGTGCACGGTTTTCATGGAACATACTATATGCTAAGAAATCTATTTCGATGCAACGCAATAGAACTCCTAGATGACATGTGTCATATGGAATCTTGCTTTGGTCTATTTGGACACAGAGTTTGTTTTGGTGCAAAATAGGTACACAGTTTGCGCCTAATGCATCATAGGCTAAGAAACCATTTTGGATGCACCCGTGATACTCCTGGGTAAAGGTGCTCAAGTGGAAGCTTTGTTTGCTTTGTTTGGAGATAGTGCTAATCTTGATACAAGATAGGTGCATGAATTGCATCGAACGTACCATATGCTTAGAAATATATTTGGAAGCACCCAATGGAAGTCCTAGATGATGCGTGTCATATAGAATCTCACTTCGGTCTCTTTGGAGAAAGTGTTAGTTTCGGTGCAAGATAGGTACACGGTTTGTGCCAAATGCACCATAGGCTAAGAAACTATTTTGGATGCACGCGACGGTACTCCTTGGTGAAGAGGCTCATGTGGAACCTTGGTTCTGTCTATTTGGAGATAGTTCTAATCTTGATGCAAGATAGGTGCACGGTTTGCATGAAACATACCATATGCTCAGAAATCAATTTAGACACACCCGATGGAACTGTAGATGCACCCGATGGAACTACTAAATGAAGTGTATCATATGGAATCTCGCTTCGGTCCAGTTGGAGGTAGTATTAGTTTCGGTGCAAGATAGTTGCATGGTTTGTGCCCAGTGCACCATAGGCTCAGAAATTGTTGTGGAAGTTCCCGATGGTACTACTAGGTGAAGAGGCTCAAGTGAAAGCCCGGTTCGGTCTGTTTGGAGATAGTGCTAATCTTGATGAAAGATAGGTGTACGGTATGCGTGGAACGTACCATGTTCTCATAAATCAATTTGGACGCACCCGATAGAACTCCTATATTTGGAAGCACCAAATAGAACTCCTAGATGATGTGTGTCATATAAAATCTCACGTTGGTCTCTTTGGAGATAGTGTTAGTTTCGGTGCAAGATAGGTACACGGTTTGTGCCTAATGCACCATAGGCTAAGAAACTATTTTGGACACACGCGATGGTACTCCTTGGTGAAGAGGCTCATGTGGAATCTTGGTTCTCTCTGTTTGGAGATAGTTCTAATCTTGATGCAAGATAGGTGCACGGTATGCATGGAACATACCATATGCTCAGAAATCAATTTGGACACACCCGATGGAATTGTGGATGCACCCGATGGAACTACTAGATGAAGTGTATCATATGGAATCTCGCTTCGGTCTAGTTGGAGATAGTATTAGTTTTGGTGCAAGATTGTTGCATGGTTTGTGCCCAGTGCATCATATGCTCAGAAATCATTGTGGAAGTTCCCGATGGTACTCCTAGGTGAAGAGGCTTAAGTGAAAGCTCGGTTTTGTATGTTTAGAGATAGTGCTAATCTTGATCACAGATAGGTGTACGGTTTGCATGGAACGTACCATATTCTCAGAAATCAATTTGGAAGCACCCGATAGAACTCCTTGATCATGTGTGTCATATGGAATCTCGCTTCAATCTGTTTGGAGATAGTGTTAGTTTAGGTGCAAGATTGGTGCATGGTTTGCGCATAATGCACCATAGGCTCAGAAATCATTATGAAAGCACCCGATGAAAGACCTAGGTGAAGAGGCTCAAGTGGAAGGTCAGTTCGATCTGTTTGGAGATAGTGCTAATATTGATGCAAGATAGGTGCACGGTTTGCATGGAACATACCATTTGCTAAGAAATCCATTTGGACGCACCCCAATAGAACTCCTAGATGACATGTGTCATATGGAATCTCACTTCGGTCTGTTTGGAGATAGAGTTAGTTTTGGTGCAAGATAGGTACACAGTTTGCGCCTAATGCATCATGGGCTAAGAAACCATTTTGGATGCACCTGATGATACTGCTGGGTAAAGGGGCTCAAGTGGAAGCTCAGTTTGCTTTTGTTTGGAGATAGTGCTAATCTTGATGCAAGATAGGTGCACAAATTGCATGGAACGTACCATTTGCATCGAAATATATTTGGAAGCAACCAATAGAACTCCTAGATGACGTGTGTCATATAGAATCTCACTTCGGTCTCTTTGGTGATAGTGTTAGTTTTGGTGCAAGATAGGTACACGGTTTGTGCCTAATGCACTATAGGCTAAAAAACTATTTCGGACGCACACGATGGTACTCTTTGGTAAAGAGTCTCAAGTAGAATGATTCCATATGACACATGTCATCTAGGAGTTCTATTGGGGTGCGTCAAAATAGATTTCTTAGCATATGGTATGTTACATGCAAACCGTGCACCTATCGTGCATCAAGATTAGCACTATCTCCAAACAGATCGAACCGACCTTCCACTTGAGCCTCTTCACCTAGGATTATCATCGGGTGCTTCCATAATGGTTTCTGAGCCTATGGTGCATTATGCGCAAACCATGCACCAATCTTGCACCTAAAGTAACACTGTCTCCAAACGAATTGAATCGAGATTCCATATGACACACATGATCTAGGAGTTCTATCGAGTGCGTCCAAATTGATTTCTGAGGATATGGTACGTTCCATGCAAACCGTACACCTATCTTTCATCAAGATTAGCACTATCTCCAAACAGACCGAACCGAGCTTTCACTTGAGCCTCTTCACCTAGGAGTACCATCGGGAACTTCCACAACGATTTCTGAGCCTATGGTGCATTGGGCACAAACCATGCAACTATCTTGCACCGAAACTAATACTATCTCCAACTGGACCGAAGCGAGATCCCATATGATACACTTCATCTAGTAGTTCCATCGGGTGCATCTACAGTTCGATCGGGTGTGTCCAAATTGATTTCTGAGCATATGGTATGTTCCATGCAAACCGTGCACCTATCTTGCATCAAGATTAGAACTATCTCCAAATAGATAGAACCAAGATTCCACATGAGCCTCTTCACCAAGGAATACCATCGCGTGCGTCCAAAATAGTTTCTTAGCCTATGGTGCATTAGGCACAAACCGTGTACCTATCTTGCACCGAAACTAACACTATCTCCAAAGAGACCGAAGTGAGATTCTATATGACACACGTCATCTAGAAGTTCAATTGGGTGCTTCCAAATATATTTCTAAGCATATGGTACGTTCAATGCAATTCGTTCACCTATCTTGCATCTAGATTTGCACTATCTCCAAACACAGCAAACTGAGCTTCCACATGAGCCCCTTTACCCAGGAGTATCATCGGGTGCATCCAAAATGGTTTCTTAGCATTTGATGCATTAGGCGCAAACTGTGAACCTATCTTGCACCAAAACTACCTCTGTCTCCAAAGAGACTTAAGCGATATTCTATATGACACATGTCATCTAGGAGTTCTATTGGGTGCGTCCAAATGGATTTCTTAGCATATGGTATGTTCCATGCAAACCGTACACCTATCTTGCATCAAGATTAGCACTATCTCCAAACAGATCGAATCGACCTTCCACTTGAGCCTCTTCACCTGGATTATCATCGGGTGCTTCCATAATGGTTTCTGAGCCTATGGTGCATTATGCGCAAACCATGCACCAATCTTGCACCTAAACTAACACTGTCTCCAAACAAATTGAATCGAGATTCCATATGACACACATGATCTTGGAGTTTTATCGAGTGCGTCCAAATTGATTTCTGAGAATATGGTACGTTGCATGCAAACCGTACACCTATCTTTCATCAAGATTAGCACTATCTCCAAACAGACCGAACCGAGCTTTCACTTGAGCCTCTTCACCTAGGAATACCATTGGGAACTTCCACAATGATTTTTGAGCCTATGGTGCATTGGGCACAAACCATGCAACTATCTTGCACCGAAACTAATACCATCTCCAACTGGACTGAAGCGAGATTCCACATGATACACTTCATCTAGTAGTTCCATCGGGTGCATCTACAGTTCCATCGGGTGTCTCCAAATTGATTTCTGAGCATATGGTATGTTCCAAGGAAACCGTGCAACTATCTTGCATCAAGATTAGAACTATTTCCAAACAGACAGAATCAAGATTCCACATGAGCCTCTTCACCAAGGAGTACCATCGCGTGCGTCCAAAATAGTTTCTTAGCCTATGGTGCATTAGGCAGAAACCGTGTACCTATCTTGCACCGAAACTAACACTATCTCCAAAGAGACCGAAGTGGGATTCTATATGACACATGTCATCTAGGAGTTCTATTGGGTGCTTCCAAATATATTTCTAAGCATATGGTACGTTTGATGCAATTCGTGCACCTATCTTGCATCAAGATTAGCACTATTTCCAAACAAAGCAAACTGAGCTTCCACTTGAGACCTTTTACCTAGGAGTATCATCGAGTGCATCCAAAATGGTTTCTTAGCCTATGATGCAATAGGCGCAAACTGTGTACCTATCTTGCACCAAAACTACCTCTGTCTCCAAACAAACCAAAGCGAGATTCTATATGACACATGTCATCTAGGAGTTCTATTGGGGTGCGTCCAAATGGATTTCTTAGCATATGGTATGTTCCATGCAAACCGTGCACCTATCTTGCATCAAGATTAGCACTATCTCCAAACAGATCGAATCGACCTTCCACTTGAGGCTCTTCATGATGAGGACATCAACACCAGCGATACATATCCTACATCCACCAGCGATACATATCCTACATCCTCTCCGGCACAACCTATAGCTGGTCCTCTTACTCGTGCTCGTGCCCGTCAACTCAACCTTCAAGTAAGTTCAGTTTTAAACTCTTGTCAATCATATTTAGACAATGGAGACACGTGCACTTTCGTGTTGCTCAGGAATAATGGACAAGATCAGCAAGGGAAGGTTCAACTGCATTCAAAATTTGAGGCAACACCAACTTCAAGGGCTGATTGCATATGGGAAGAGTGATAACTTAACAAAGGTGATTGGAGATCAGGTCCAAGCCTCCACAACATCCTCTATCAAGTTACCACGTCGCTTCTAAAGCAAGGAAACAAAGAGTCCAAACCCAACACGTTTTGGGAGTTGGATTCGGACTGGAAAATAACTCTAACTTGTATGGATCACCACGGCGTCATATGGACTCCAACTGGGACGTTCCTATACTTGTTGGAAAGCTCATGAAGTCTACTTTCCAATGGGTCCAACCACATATCTATGCAGCTTACGAGTCGGGCGCAGTCCTTGTTTTCGTGCCGCCACCTTTTTCTGTTTTGGTGCTGCGTCACCCTATTTTGGACCAATGGCCCATGTATCAAGTTGAGTCCATTAGGGACGCGTCCTAGGGTTGGAGGACGACTCTAGCACCCCTTTGGTCGTCCTCCCCTCTATTTATTTACATCTAGAGCCGCCATGAACAACTGGGTTTTGATTAGATAAAGTTTAGCCTTCGCTACTTGCTTGTAAACGCGTGTGCTGATCCAGCCGCCCGTCTACTTGTTTTCGAAACCCCACTTCATTAGAGATTGAGTTTGAAACCTTCATTTACATCTAGTAATTTAGTACTTGTTCTACTTGTTCTTGCTGGTTCTCCGATTGCTTGCAGGACGAGTGCCCTAGTGGCCGGGTGTTGCGCTCCACAAGATCGTGACAGCCATTGGAGGCGGTGTATCGGCTGCTAAGGCGCGGCCTTAGAAGGCTGTAGTCGGGCCGTGAACGTCATCTCCATTCACTAATCGAGTTATCCAGCGCCTCTCATCGAAAGATCGGGCGAAAACCCTAGCGGGTTCACATCAGTTGGTATCAGAGCAAGGTTCTTCGGTGAGAGAGTTCTAATCCTTTGCTGTTTTTAATTAATTTCCTATAGTCTAGAAAAGCCAAAAAAATATAGTAGATTAGTTTTTCCATAATCCTATAAATCCTTTGTGCCGTGGCTAGTACTACTTAGTTAGAGCTGGTTGAATGAGTGTTTGCTTCGGTCGTGTCCAGTGCTGGTTTTAGTTTAGTCCATTAGAGTTTTGAGTTCTTGTCACCATCTAGTCACAACTGCGTCCAATCTATTGTGGGTTGGAATTTGAGTAGATCTTGATAATAGGTGCAGCCACTTGTTGGTCTATTCTGTGTTTCCATCAACGTGATCCAAAAGGAAAGATAGCACTTCATACTTGTGCTAGATATATTGAATTTTGAGGTTCAGCCTTACTCTAGTGAGAGGGTGAGAGTGGTGAAGTGATATTTTGTACTATTTTGTTTATATAATCAGGTTTTGAGGTTCCCCAAAAAAAAGAAAAGAGAAAGAAAAAAAATAAAGAAAAAAAAAGAAAGAAAGAAAGAAAAAAGAAAAAAAAATAAAAAAAGGGGATTGTTGTTCCTTTTGTTTCCAGTAGGGCTGCTCAATTTGTTTCTAGTGGTGTGCTGTGTTTTCCCTTTGTGTCCAGGCTCGCGTCTCTAGCACAGTCTAGGCTAGGACCAGCACAGTACCACCGTTGAGTGTTTATTCAACTTGCTTTTTATAACTAACGTGGTGCTAGTTCGATCCTTGTTTCAGCCCACCTATAGCTCCACATACTCTACAGCTTGACAGGTCTAGTGTTGCAGCACCGATACACTTCGTCCATTGCTGTACACTTGTTGGCAGACGACCCCTCCTGTCAAGCAAGGTAAGAATTGGTAAGAACTTGTGTTACAGGTTGAGTGTGAGCGACTTGCTGTAGCTACATCCTAGTAGTTGTAGGGCTTTTATTTCTTCACTTGCCTTTTTGTTGTCTTTGTCTTTGAACCATGCCAGGGGTAGATGATGGTAACGAAACACCACTTACACCTCGCACTAAGGGCATCATACAACATTTTGAAAGGAAAGTGAAGCTGCACACAGAGGGACTTGATAACGACTTGCAGGTGACAAATGAAAAGCTGGGACAGTTGGAGGCTACGCAGATTGCCACAAACAACAAGCTTACAAGTTTGGAGGAATCCGTTGCTAGTGTGGACAAAAGCCTTGCTGCTCTCCTAAGGCGATTTGATGCTTTCCACACAATGGACAAAGAGAAGCATAAGGAAGAAAACAAGGAGGAAGACCGAGTGGATGGCAATTATGATGATGATTACACTGCTGATACGAAACGAGATGATCAAGACACTCATCATCGACGTCGCCTACGTCACACCCGTAGAGGTATGGGTGGCCACCACCGACGCGAGGTACACAATAATAATGATGCTTTCAGTAAGATTAAATTTAAAATACCTCCTTTTGATGGTAAATATGACCCTAATGCATACATTACTTGGGAGATTGCTGTTGACCAAAAGTTTACATGTCATGAATTCCCTGAGGATACACGTGTTAGGGCTGCTACTAGTGAATTCACCGATTTTGCTTCCGTTTGGTGGATTGAACATGGCAAGAAAAATCCTAATAACATACCTAGAACTTGGAATGCGTTGAAACAAGTCATGAGGGCTAGATTTGTTCCTTCTTACTATGCACATGACATGATTAATAAGTTGCAGCAATTGAGACAAGGTGCTAAAAGTGTAGAAGAATATTATCAGGAATTACAAATGGGTATGCTGCGATGTAATTTAGAGGAGGAAGAAGAACCTGCTATGGCTAGATTTTTGGGCGGGTTAAATCGTGAAATCCAGGACATTCTTGCTTATAAAGTTTATACTAACGTAACCCGTTTGTTTCATCTTGCTTGTAAAGCTGAAAGGGAAGTGCAGGGACGACGTGCTAGCGCAAGGAGTAATATTTCTGCAGGGAAGGCTAATTCATGGCAGCAACGCGTGGCTTCAACTCCATCTACACGTATTTCTACTCCATCATCTAGTGACAAGACTCGAGCTGCCCCCACCAATTCAGTTGCGAAGACGATGCAAAAGCCTGCTGCGAGTACTTCATCCGTGGCATCGACGGGTAGAACAAGCAACATACAATGTCACCGGTGCAAGGGATATGGGCACATGATGCGTGACTGTCCAAACAAGCAAGTTATGATTGTCAGGGATGATGGTGAGTACTCATCTGCTAGTGATTTTGATGAGGATACACTTGCACTGCTTGCGACTGACCATGCAGGTAATGAAGATCAAATAGAAGAACATATTAATGCAGGTGAAGCGGACCACTATGAGAGCTTGATCGTGCAGCGAGTGCTTAGTGCACAAATGGAGATGGCGGAGCAAAATCAGCGACACATTTTATTCCAAGCAAAGTGTGTCATCAAAGAGCGTTCTTGTCGCATGATCATTGATGGAGGTAGCTGCAACAACTTGGCAAGCAGTGATATGGTGCAGAAGCTTGCCCTCAACACCAAACCACACCCGCATCCCTACTACATCCAATGGCTGAACAACAGTGGTAAGGCAAAGGTAACTAGACTTGTGAGAATTAATTTTTCCATCGGATCCTACAAAGATATTGTTGAATGTGATGTTGTGCCTATGCAAGCTTGTAATATTCTGCTAGGTAGACCTTGGCAATTTGATAGAGATTCTATGCATCATGGTAGATCAAATCAGTATTCTTTTCTATATCATGATCGCAAAATTGTGTTGCATCCTATGTCCCCTGAAACTATTATGCAAACTGATGTTGCTAGGGCTACTAAAGCAAAGAGCAAGAGCAATAAAAATGATAAATCTGTAATTGGTAACAAAGATGAGATAAAACTGAAAGGACGTTGTATGATAGCTACCAAATCAGATATTAATGAGTTCAATGCATCCACTTCTGTTGCTTATGCTTTGATATGCAAGGATGCTTTGATTTCAGTTGAGGATATGCAATGTTCTTTGCCCCCTGCTGTTGCTAACGTTTTGCAGGAGTATTCTGATGTGTTTCCAAGTGAGGTACCAGCGGGGCTGCCTCCACTACGCGGGATTGAGCACCAAATTGATCTTATTCCTGGATCAGTTTTGCCAAATCATGCACCATACAGGACAAACCCGGAGGAAACAAAGGAAATTCAGCGACAAGTGCAAGAACTACTAGACAAAGGTTATGTCCGAGAATCTCTTAGTCCTTGTGCTGTTCCAGTAATTTTAGTGCCTAAGAAAGATAGAACATGGCGTATGTGTGTTGATTGTAGAGCTATTAATAATATCACCATTCGATATCGACACCCTATTCCACGATTAGATGATATGCTAGATGAACTGAGTGGTGCTGTTGTGTTTTCAAAAGTTGATTTACGTAGTGGGTACCACCAGATTCGTATGAAATTGGGAGATAAAGGTAGAAAGCAATTGATTCTGGAACCTGGGGATTTGATTTGGTTGCATTTGCGAAAAGTTAGATTTCCAGAACTGAGAAATTCCAAATTGATGCCTAGAGCTGATGGTCCTTTTAAAGTGCTGCAACGAATTAATGAGAATGCATATAAGCTTGATCTTCCTGCAGATTTTGGGGTTAGTCCCACATTTAACATTGCAGATTTGAAGCCTTATTTGGGTGAGGAAGATGAGCTTCAGTCGAGGATGACTCAAATGCAAGAAAGGGAGGATGATGAGGACATCAACACCAGCGATACATATCCTACATCCACCAGCGATACATATCCTACATCCTCTCCAGCACAACCTATAGCTGGTCCTCTTACTCGTGCTCGTGCCCGTCAACTCAACCTTCAAGTAAGTTCAGTTTTAAACTCTTGTCAATCATATTTAGACAATGGAGACACGTGCACTTTCGTGTTGCTCAGGAATAATGGACAAGATCAGCAAGGGAAGGTTCAACTGCATTCAGAATTTGAGGCAACACCAACTTCAAGGGCTGATTGCATATGGGAAGAGTGATAACTTAACAAAGGTGATTGGAGATCAGGTCCAAGCCTCCACAACATCCTCTATCAAGTTACCACGTCGCTTCTAAAGCAAGGAAACAAAGAGTCCAAACCCAACACGTTTTGGGAGTTGGATTCGGACTGGAAAATAACTCTAACTTGTATGGATCACCACGGCGTCATATGGACTCCAACTGGGACGTTCCTATACTTGTTGGAAAGCTCATGAAGTCTACTTTCCAATGGGTCCAACCACATATCTATGGAGCTTATGAGTCGGGCGCAGTCCTTGTTTTCGTGCCGACACCTTTTTCTGTTTTGGTGCTGCGTCACCCTATTTTGGACCAATGGCCCATGTATCAAGTTGAGTCCATTAGGGACGCGTCATAGGGTTGGAGGACGACTCTAGCACCCCTTTGGTCGTCCTCCCCTCTATTTATTTACATCTAGAGCCGCCATGAACAACTGAGTTTTGATTAGATAAAGTTTAGCCTTCGCTACTTGCTTGTAAACGCGCGTGCTGATCCAGCCGCCCGTCTACTTGTTTTCGAAACCCCACTTCATTAGAGATTGAGTTTGAAACCTTCATTTACATCTAGTAATTTAGTACTTGTTCTACTTGTTCTTGCTGGTTCTTCGATTGCTTGCAGGACGAGTGCCCTAGTGGCCGGGTGTTGCGCTCCACAAGATCGTGACAGCCATTGGAGGCGGTGTATCGGTTGCTAAGGCGCGGCCTTAGAAGGCTGTAGTCGGGCCGTGAACGTCATCTCCATTCACTAATCGAGTTATCCAGCGCCTCTCATCGAAAGATCGGGCGAAAACCCTAGCGGGTTCACATCACTTCACCTGGATTATCGTCGGGTGCTTCCATAATGGTTTCTTAGCCTATGGTGCATTATGCGCAAACCATGCACCTATCTTGCACCAAAACTAACACTATGTCCAAAGAAATCGAAGTGAGATTCTATATGACACACGTCATCTAGGAGTTCTATTGGGTGCTTCCAAATATGTTTCTAAGCATATGGTACGTTCGATGCAATTCGTGCACCTATCTTGCATCTAAATTAGAACTATCTCCAAACAAAGCAAACTGAGCTTCCACTTGAGCCCCTTTACCTAGGAGTAACATCGGGTGCAGCCAAAATGGTTTCTTAGCCTATGATGCATTAGGCGCAAATTGTGTACCTATCTTGCACCAAAACTATCTATGTCTCCAAACAGAACTAAGCGAGATTCTATATGACACATGTCATCTAGGAGTTCTATTGGGTGCATCCAAATGGATTTCTTAGCATATGGTATGTTCCATGCAAACCGTACACCTATCTTGCATCAAGATTAGCACTATCTCCAAACAGATCGAACCGACCTTCCACTTGAGCCTCTTCACCTAGGATTATCATCGGGTGCTTCCATATTGGTTTCTGAGCCTATGGTGCATTATGCGCAAACCATGCACCAATCTTGCACCTAAACTAACAATGTCTCCAAACAGATTGAAGCGAGATTCCAAATGACACACATGATCTAGGAGTTCTATCGGGTGCGTCCAAATTGATTTATGAGAATATGGTACGTTCTATGCAAACCGTACACCTATCTTTCATCAAGATTAGCACTATCTTCAAACAGACCGAATCGGGCTTTCAATTGAGCCTCTTCACCTAGGAGTACCATCGGGAACTTCCACAACGATTTCTGAGCCTATGGTGCACTGGGCACAAACCATGCAACTATCTTCCACCTGAACTAATACTATCTCCAACTGGACGGAAGCGAGATTCCATATGATAAACTTCATCTAGTAGTTCCATCGGGTGCATCTACAGTTCCATCGGCTGTGTCCAAATTGATTTCTGAGCATATGGTATGTTCCATGCAAACCGTGCACCTATCTTGCATCAAGATTGGAACTATCTTCAAACAGACAGAACCAAGGTTCCACATGAGCCTCTTCACCAAGGAGTACCATCGCGTGCGTCCAAAATAGTTTCTTAGCCTATGGTGCATTTGGCACAAACCGTGTACCTATCTTGTACTGAAACTAACACCATCTCCAAAGAGACCGAAGTGAGATTCTATATGACACACATCATCTAGGAGTTCTATTGGGTGCTTCAAAATATATTTCTAAGCATATGGTACGTTCGATGCAATTCGTGCACCTATCTTGCATCTAGATTAGCACTATCTCCAAACAAAGCAAACTGAGCTTCCACTTGAGCCCCTTTACCCAGGAGTATCATCGGGTGCATCTAAAATGGTTTCTTAGCCTACGATGCAGTAGGCGCAAACTGTGTACCTATCTTGCACCAAAACTAACTCTGTCTCCAAACAGACCGAAGCGAGATTCCATATGACACATGCCATCTAGGAGTTCTATTGGGGTGCGTCCAAATGGATTTCTTAGCATATGGTATGTTCCTTGCAAACTGTGCACCTATCTTGCATCACGATTAGCACTATCTCTAAACAGATCGAACCGACCTTCCACTTGAGCCTCTTCACCTAGGATTATCATCGGGTGCTACCATAATGGTTTCTGAGCCTATGGTGCATTATGCGCGAACCATGCACTAATCTTGCACCTAAACTAACACTCTGTCCAAACAGATTGAAGCAAAATTCCATATGACACACATGATCTAGGAGTTCTATCAGGTGCGTCCAAATTGATTTCCGAGAATATGGTATGTTCCATGCAAATCATACACCTATCTTGCATCAAGATTAGCACTATCTCCAAATAGACCGAACCGAGCTTTCACTTGAGCCTCTTCACCTAGGAGTACCATCGGGAACTTCCACAACGATTTCTGAGCCTATGGTGCACTGGGCACAAACCATGCACCTATCTTGCACCGAAACTAATACTATGTCCAACTGGACTGAAGCGAGATTCCATATGATACACTTCATCTAGTAGTTCCATGGGGTGCATCTACAGTTCCATCGGGTGTGTCTAAATTGATTTATAAGCATATGGTTTGTACCATGCAAACCATGCACCTATCTTGCATCAAGATTAGAACTATCTCCAAACAGACAGAACCAAGATTCCACATGAGCCTCTTCACCAAGGAGTACCATGGTGCATTATGCGCAAACCATGCACCAATCTTGCATCTAAACTAACCCTGTCTCCAAACAGATTGAAGCGAGACTCCATATGACACACATGATCTAGGAGTTCTATCGGGTGCGTCCAAATGGATTTTCGAGAATATGGTACGTTCCATGCAAACCGTACACCTATCTCGCATCAAGATTAGCACTATCTCCAAACAGACTGAACCGAGCTTTAACTTGAGCCTCTTCACCTAGGAGTACCATCGGGAACTTCCACAACGATTTCTGAGCCTATGGTGCACTGGGCACAAACCATGCAACTATCTTGCACCGAAACAAATACTATCTTCAAGTGAACCGAAGTGAGATTCCATATGATATACTTCCTCTAGTGTTTCCATCGGGTGCATCTACAGTTCCATCGGGTTTGTCCAAATTGATTTCTGAGCATATGGTATGTTCCATGCAAACCGTGCACCTATCTTGCATCAAGATTTTAACTATCTCCAAACAGACAGAACCGTGTGCGTCCAAAATAGTTTCTTAGCCTATGGTGCATTAGGCACAAATCGTGTACCTATCTTGCACCAAAACTAACACTATGTCCAAAGAAATCGAAGTGAGATTCTATATGACACACGTCATCTAGGAGTTCTATTGGGTGCTTCCAAATATATTTCGAAGCATATGGTATGTTCCATGCAAACCGTGCACCTATCTTGCATCAAGATTAGAACTATCTCGAAACAGATAGAACCAAGATTCCACTTGAGCCCCTTTACCTAGGAGTATCATCTGATGCATCCAAAATGGTTTCTTAGCCTATGATGTATTAGGCGCAAACTGTGTACCTATCTTGCACCAAAACTAACTCTGTCTCCATACAGACCGAAGCGAGAATCCATTTGACACATGTCATCTAGAGTTCTATTGGGGTGCGTCCAAATGGATTTCTTAGCATATGGTATGTTCCATGCAAAGCATGCACCTATCTTGCATCAAGATTAGCACTATCTCCAAACAGATCGAACTGAGCTTCCACTTGAGACTCTTCACCTAGGATTATCATCGGGTGCTTGCACAATGGTTTCTGTGCCTATGGTGCATTATGCGCAAACCATGCACCAATCTTGCACCTAAACTAACACTGTCTCCAAACAGATTGAAGCGAGAGTCCATATGACACACATGATCTAGGAGTTCTATCGGGTGTGTCCAAATTGATTTTTGAGAATATGGTACGTTCCATTCAAACCGTACACCTATCTTTCATCAAGATTAGCACTATCACCAAACAGACCGAACCGAGCTTTCACTTGAGCCTCTTAACCTAGGAGTACCATCGGGAACTTCCACAATTATTTCTCAGCCTATGGTGCACTAGGCACAAACCATGCAACTATCTTGCACCGAAAAAAATACTATCTCCAACTGGACCGAAGCGAGATTCCATATGATACACTTCATCTAGTAGTTCCGTCGGGTGCATCTACAGTTCCATCGGGTTTGTCCAAATTTATTTCTGAGCATATGGTATGTTCCATGCAAACCGTGCACCTATCTTGCATCAAGTTTAGAACTATCTCCAAACAGACAGAACCAAGATTGGACTTGAGCCACTTCACCAAGGAGTACCATCGTGTGCGTCCCAAATAGTATCTTAGCCTATGGTGCATTAGGTACAAACCGTGTATCTATCTTGCACCGAAACTAACACTATCTCCAAAGAGACCGAAGTGAGATTCTATATGACACACATCAGCTAGGAGTTCTATTGGGTGCTTCCAAATATATTTCTAAGCATATAGTACGTTCCATGCAATTCGTGCACCTATCTTACATCAAGATTAGCATTATCTCCAAACAAAAGAAAACTGAGCTTCCACTTGAGCCCCTTTACCCAGGAGTATCATCGGGTGCATCCAAAATGGTTTCTTAGCCTATGGTGCATTAGGCGTAAACTGTGTACCTATCTTGCACCAAAACTAACTCTATCTCCAAACAGACCAAAGCGAGGTTCTATATGACACATGTCATCTAGGATTTCTATTGGAGTGTGTCCAAATGGATTTTCTTAGCATATGGTATGTTCCATGCAAACTGTGCACCTATTTTGCATCAAGATTAGCACTATCTACAAACAGATCGAACCGACCTTCCACTTGAGCCTCTTCACCTAGGATTAACATCGGGTGCTTCCATAATGGTTTCTAAGCCTATGGTGCATTATGCGCAAACCATGCACAAATATTGCACCTAAACTAACACTGTCTCCAAACAGATTGAAGCAAGATTCCATATGACACACATGATCAAGGAGTTCTATCGGGTGCGTCCAAATTGATTTCTGAGAATATGGTACGTTCCATGCAAACGTACACCTATCTTGCATCAAAATTAGCACTATCTCCAGACAGACCAAACTGAGATTCGACTTTAGCCTCTTCACCAAGGAGTACTATCGTGTGTGTCCAAAATAGTTTCTTAGCCTATGGTGCATTAGGCACAAACCATGTACGTATCTTGCACCGAAACTAACACTAACTCCAAAGAGACCGAAGTGAGATTATATATGACATACGTCATCTAGGAGTTCTATTGGGTGCTTCCAAATATATTTCTATGCATATAGTACGTTTCATGCAATTCGTGCACCTATCTTGCATCAAGATTAGCACTATCTCCATACAAAAGCAAACTAAGCTTCCACTTGAGCCCCTTTATCCAGGAGTATCATCGGGTGCATCCAAAATGGTTTCTTTGCCTATGTTGCATTAGGCGCAAACTATGTACCTGTCTTGCACCAAAACTAACTCTGTCTCCATATAGACCGAAGCGAGATTCCATATGACACATGTCATCTAGGAGTTCTATTGGGGTGCGTCCAAATGGATTTCTTAGCATATGGTATGTTCCATGCAAACCGTGCACCTATCTTGCATCAAGATTAGCACTATCTCCAAACAGATCGAACCGACCTTCCACTTGAGCCTCTTCACCTAGGATTATCATCCGGTGCTTCCATAATGGTTTCTGTGCCTATGGTGCATTATGCGCAAACCATGCACTAATCTTGTACCTAAACTAACCCTGTCTGCAAACAGATTGAAGCGAGGTTCCATATGACACACATGATCTAGGAGTTCTATCGGGTGCGTCCAAATTGATTTCTGAGAATATGGTACGTTCCATGCAAACCGTACACCTATCTTGCATCAAGATTAGCACTATCTCCAAACAGACCGAACCGAGCTCTCACATGAGCCTCTTCACCTAGGAGTACCATCGGGAACTTCCACAACAATTTCTGAGCCTATGGTGCACTCGGCACAAACCATGCAACTATCTTGCACCGAAACTAATACTATCTCCAACTGGACGGAAGCGAGATTCCATATGATAAACTTCATCTAGTAGTTCCATCGGGTGCATCTACAGTTCCATCGGCTGTGTCCAAATTGATTTCTGAGCATATGGTATGTTCCATGCAAACCGTGCACCTATCTTGCATCAAGATTGGAACTATCTTCAAACAGACAGAACCAAGGTTCCACATGAGCCTCTTCACCAAGGAGTACCATCGCGTGCGTCCAAAATAGTTTCTTAGCCTATGGTGCATTTGGCACAAACCGTGTACCTATCTGTTGATGGTCCTTAATGCTCACATTTAACTATCAACTAATCATGGAAAAGGATCTAAATGGAACCAACAGCTAGACTTAGGGTTTTATCTGACAGAATTCCACAAGTTTTGGTGTTTGTCTATTTCTGCAGGGGGTTATCAGGAAATAAGGAAGAAAGGCCCACACGTCGGGTTTACATAGAGATATTAACGTGCCGCGCAATTTTCTACCATCTAGAAGACTCCAGAAGCCACGGGAACGAACGGGAGGCCGATCGGGCCCGGGGGTAGGGCGCCCGCCCTAGTCCCTTGGGCGCCCGCCCACTTCCAGAGACCAATTCGGTCACGTTTCGCGGACAACGCTCCACCGACCTAAAGGATCAAGGAAAACCGTGCGATCAATGTCGGTTTGATCCGACGGCCCAGATTCACTTGAAGGGACTATAAAACCAGACCCCCCTGGCCCCTGGAGATCATACCTCTTCTACAGAATCAAAGCTAGGGTTTCAATTCTTCATCCAAGTAGAGAGGATCCCTCTAGTTCTTCTAGTTCTACCTCTAGTTCATCTAGATCTAGTTCTAGTTCATCAAGTACTAGTTCTAGTTCCTCTAGTTCTAGTTCTAGTTAGTTCTAGTTGTAATCTAGAAAATAGGGAGAGAGAAGAGGAGAGCGGAGGAGGAGCAGGATCTATCGGATCTTCCTCAACATTATACTTTTGCAGCATCTGGTTCGTTCTTCATCGTTCTCCAGGTTCTCCAACTCATAATTCCTGAGTTCTCTAATTACTTTTATTTACATTCAAGTTATTTATTGGATTCCCGCTTGCATCAAGTGCTCTAGTCTTTATAACGCTTTACATAGAGATATTAACGTGCCGCACAATTTTCTACCATCTAGAAGACTCCAGAAGCCACGGAAACGAACGGGAGGCCGATCGGGCCCGGGGGCAGGGCGCCCGCCCTAGTCCCTTGGGCGCCCGCGCACTTCCAGAGAACAATTCGGTCACGTTTCGCGGACAACGCTCCACCGACCTAAAGGATCAAGGAAAACCGTGCGATCAATGTCGGTTTGATCCGACGGCCCAGATTCACTTGAAGGGACTATAAAACCAGACCCCCCTGGCCCCTGGAGATCATACCTCTTCTACAGAATCAAAGCTAGGGTTTCAATTCTTCATCCAAGTAGAGAGGATCCCTCTAGTTCTTCTAGTTCTACCTCTAGTTCATCTAGATCTAGTTCTAGTTCATCTAGTTCTAGTTCTAGTTCCTCTAGTTCTAGTTCTAGTTAGTTCTAGTTGTAATCTAGAAAATAGGGAGAGAGAAGAGGAGAGCGGAGGAGGAGCCGGATCTATCGGATCTTCCTCAACATTATACTTTTGCAGCATCTGGTTCGTTCTTCATCGTTCTCCAGGTTCTCCAACTCATAATTCCTGAGTTCTCTAATTACTTTTATTTACATTCAAGTTATTTATTGGATTCCCGCTTGCATCAAGTGCTCTAGTCTTTATAACGCTAGAGTAGTAATTAATAGATTAGACGTGGTGTTTAGTCTTGCAATTACCTGGAATTGCACCCAATCCTGCGGATTGTTGTGGTAGCCTTAGGGTAGTGACAGCCCTAACGGTCGACGTATTCCACCACGTTCGGATCGGTGTTTGTAGGATCGTAGTCAGACCTTCCTAGCCCCCTTCTCATCTCTTTCCGTGGTTAGTGCTCTGATGTCCCGATATAGATAATCTTGAAGTAATTCTTGATTCTTAGATCAACTAGAGAACTCTCAGGAAACTTCCTCTCTTCCCACCAAAAATAATTATATAGTTATCCTTGGGCGATCTTGGATCTTAATTAGTACACTCACGTTCTCTGTGGAAAATCGATACTCTGGAATACTCCCGGGTGAAAGCTACATCGGTATCCGTGCGCTTGCGGATTTTTCTGTTTGCGTTTAAAATACCTAACAAGCTTTCTGGCGCCGTTGCCGGGGAACGGTAGCTGTGCTAGTTTCGAACCAAGTCGTCCGTGTATCCTTTTTTTCCTTTTTTACCACACTCACCTTACCATTTTCACCACACCACATGGATTTCACTCTAAGCATTAATGAGCATGGAATTTATTTCATAGCCACTTCATTTGCTCCATGCTCATATGCAACATCTTCCCAATCCATTGGTTTTTCCAACATCACCACATTCGAGATCTCCAACCCCCACATCCTTTCTATTTATAAAAACTTTAAAAGGGCGGTTGTCGATGCATATGTCTATAATAAATTTTGTAGATCTCGTTGAGTTGATCTTGATATAGGTCAGCGTTGGAGGGGAAACCACTTCACTGACATAAATTAATGGTTTCCCAAGGACAAGCTTAGTGTCCTAAAACAAGCATTGATCAGATTGTAACATGAGCTTTTAATTATTTGCAACATTACCTTGTGTTTTGAGCATATAAGTATAATTGTAAAAAATATTCCTTCGGGTATTCTTGTCACTAACCTTTCTAGGATTGGAGCAAGAAGATCGGATGAATGACAAGCACAAGGAAAACTTTCAATATCGACCTGGGAAGTCCGGAGATAAACTCACATTGGAGACAAAGAGAGAGACACATGAAGTTTAACAATTTACACAAGGAAAGCATAGCTCACAAGAGATGATCCATGGAGAGTGCTACAAGCATGATGCACAACCGCTAAGAAAGGAAAGCTTCCACAAGGTCATATTGTACCATCACTCTTCAAGTAAGGTAACATCTTAAGGTACTTGACTATCACTTTTTATAAGTTTCTCCTTGGTTCTGGCGTTCACATGAATAAAAGAGACAAACATGTATGATTTACGACTCTAGATTAACCAACCCAATTAATTCAACATGTTTAGTCCTTTAATCTTTGTTCTTAGTACTACCTTCGTGATCCCACACTCCTAATCATATAAGCTAAAATGTTGCACACACAATCTTTGGAAGATATATAAAAAACAACATAAATATAGATAGATTATCTTTCCATTAGGTTGAGCGATCTGATTTGACAAATGTTTTAAATACTACACTCATGATCTTATTATCCATCAACTTTGTCTTGCTCACTATGCTTAAGCTTAGAGAAGAACAAATACACTTTTGGTTCTGTTGGTGTTTTCCACTAGCAGGGCCCATGCACTTGATCTCTGCCTTGTCTCTATGAGCAGGTACACTTCGAGCAGCATATGAAGGACTTTTACAACTCCCAGACTCCACCAAGTGAAGAACCTAGATCTACGAGCACAAACACACTGGAGAGACTGGACACTCAGGCAATCACTGCCCTGAGATGCTTGAGGACATAACTACTGGAGTAACCCGTGGAAGTAATTACTGACCTTCTGTCGGTCAAGAGAGGCGATCTAGGACGCGCCGTCATCCCGATCTCCATCGGCATGGTGGACTTCCCAGAAGTACTCTGTGACTTTGGCTCCAGCGTCAACATTATACCCAGGGGAATTTTGAAGAACCTCTGCGTCCGAGTTGGTACCTTGTACGCCCCAGCAGACTTCGTGGTGATAGAGACTGGTACTGATGAGAGGGCACCCATCCTAGGGAGGCCATTCCTGAACACCTCAGGAGCTGTCATCTACGCTAGTGCTGCCAAGTTCAATTTCTACATCAAAGGGAGGAAGGAGATGTTTTCCTTCAAGAACAAAACTACACAAATCTCAGAGCAATCTCAACATGAACCAAGGAAGAGGACCAACAGGAGGAACAGGAACAAGCAAATGTGGATCAAGTCAGCTAAGATGGTCACTCCTGTTCAATGAGGTCAAGATCGTCGACCTAAGTCACCATTCCTGACCAAAAAGGACGACCCAGTCACCTATCAGCTCCTGTTCGGAACCATGCCCCTATGACCGACATACATTCAGCTCCAGATGACAGATCAGACATTCCGAAAGATTTTCAGGTTATTGACATGGGAGAAGACAAGTACGATCCACCCATCATCCTTGGAAGACCGTTCCTCAGCACCGTTAAAGCAATCATCTACATTGGAACCGGAGAAGTCCACATGCATTTCCCCTCTGAGAAGGTACGCCTCTATTTTACTGACCCTAACTATATAGTTGAAGATTCTAAGCAGGTCAGGACAAGAAGAAGACAACGCAACCGCAACCAGAGGAGGCAAATCATCAAGGACGAATGGGCAGACTACGAAGGAGAAGTGATAAGGTCTGAAGACATATAGCTTGAACAGAACTGTCCTGAGGAGACCGTAGCACCGAGTCAGGTGTGGAGAGAGAAGATAGTGATACATGAAGAGGAGGCACCGCCGGAACCACCCGACTACGCCATCCAGCGAATCCCAGGACGACTGAGAAAACGGAGAGTCCAATTCGGAGGACTTAAAAACACTGAACGCCTTGCCAACAGGTAAACTTGGTAGTTATCATTTCTCTTTCAATTATTTTAAAATGGTTTGCTTAGTTAATCAGGTTCATATCATTTTGAAAAGAAAATAAAAATAGTAAGCCCCATGTGATTATGCTCATGGCATAAAACCCATAAGTACATTCACTGTGGTGGCATAAAAATGAAATAAATATATTCCTGTCCTATAAAAATAAAAAATATAAAAATAAATTTATGATCCTACTAAAGAGAGTAACATTTATTGAGGAGACTCAACATGATAAAGGCTAGATATTTATGCTAACACTTAACTAGTTCCACAAAGCTTTGTTGTCTATTTGAGCTCCACAGAATTCAAGGATCAAAGAAGACTAGTAGACGGAGGATATCCTAATCACTGTCAGGGTGCTGCTGACATTCAAATACACCTCCGCCACCTGCTAGCTACATCAGAAGAAATTACATCAAAATCTAGCTTGGGGGAGAGCACCCCCATTTATCCAGCTAAGTATTCTACTCACGTTTATACTTTACTCTAATAATAAAATGATGCATAACCATAGAAACCCAAATAAAGATTTTGTGCTAATATATATCTTTGCTTAGTTTGCTAAATAAATAAATAAATAAAATTTGCTATGAACCCTCATGATAAGCTCTCACATGGAAATAATAAATAGTTGCTCTGCCATGACTAGTTCTCAAAATTGAAATATCTCTCTCAAGTTTAGGCCTGGCTGTTATTAATTTGCTCTAAACCTGAACTTGTGGGAAGAGTACTTGATCTAAAGTCTAAGTCGTTAACGGATATGATATGGGAAGGTTGAGCTGCTGTTTATCTGTTCCTAGAGATGCTAGAATTCTAGATAATTTTATCTTTGAAAATCTTTAAAATGTTGCATGATGAGTTCCTGTATGATGAGAGTTTAAATTCCTACCACAGCCATATATACATGCTTGCTAGACTATGAACCATACATTTACTTTACTACTTATGAGCATTGAGTGTGGTCAAGCTGTGTAGACCCTTAGGAGCTTGTCATGTGGTTAAATCAAGATTCACTTGCACGTTCACTCATACATGCTACTTCTATTTCGGAAGTACGCATCCACATATATCCATCCATTTCCATCTCTAGAACCACCTAAAAATATTCTACTCCTAATCCGGGAGAGAATAGCCAAAAATATTTCTGTTTTTCCCCTGTGAAATAAATACTCAAGTTATCTTGTTACTACCACTTGCTATATTATTTCAGGAGATGAGTGCTCTAAAAAAAAGAAAAAAAGAGAAAAAAAAGATACGAGGAAATAAAAAGGGGCAAGTGCCCGGAACCTCGAAAGAAAAGAAAAAGTGAGACGAGAGGTAAAAATGGACAAGTGTCCGATAGTAGAATTAGGGGTACAAGATACCCACCTGAGAGAAAAGAAAAAGAAAATATAGAGCATCTCATTCTCCTCAAAAAGTTCCAAAAGAGCAAGAAAGGTATGTATCCCCTCAAAAGAGCATAAGTAGAATTAGACTTTCACCATTGTTATCACCATCATCACCATACACCATTCATTCGCCACACATGCACATCTTGATTTGACTTATTGACTTGTTCTTCTGGATCCATGGTTTGACTATGCAATAAATGTCTTGTAAGTATGTATTAGCTGTCTCCCACCTATGAGCTCCAGATATCAAAACCTTATTAGAGTAGGGTGAGAGAGAAGGCAATGCCACTATGTCTCATACCAAAAATACCACAAACTTAGAGAGAAGGCATATACCAATTCTGCCTTGGTAAGGATCCAGAAATACCACAAAAGAGAGACTAGAGAGAGTCATACAAGGAATCTCTGAGTTTTATTTGAAAATTTGCAAAAAAAATCCAGAGCTATAGTTAATCGAAGAACAAGAGACATGGTGCTTGACTAGACTGTTCTATCTTTTAACTACTCAAGACAGAAGTGACGGTTACAAGTCCCATGGTGAAAGGTAAATGAGTAAGTTTTAAGTCTTAACAGTTTACTCTAACCAGAGATGAGATCTTATTTAAACGCATGTGTATCTTTAAGTTATGAAACCACTGTAGAAACTCTTGAGTCCATCTTTGCTCAGGGACGAGCAAAGGTTAAGCTTGGGGGAGCTTGTTGACGGTCCTTAATGCTCACATTTAACTATCAACTAATCATGGAAAAGGATCTAAATGGAACCAACACCTAGACTTAGGGTTTTATCTGACAGAATTCCACAAGTTTTGGTGTTTGTCTATTTCTGCAGGGGGTTATCAGGAAATAAGGAAGAAAGGCCCACACATTGGGTTTACATAGAGATATTAACGTGCCGCGCAATTTTCTACCATCTAGAAGACTCCAGAAGCCACGGGAACGAACGGGAGGCCGATCGGGCCCGGGGGCAGGGCGCCCGCCCTAGTCCCTTGGGCGCCCGCCCACTTCCAGAGACCAATTCGGTCACGTTTCGCGGACAACGCTCCACTGACCTAAAGGATCAAGGAAAACCGTGCGATCAATGTCGGTTTGATCCGCCGGCCCAGATTCACTTGAAGGGACTATAAAACCAGACCCCCCTGGCCCCTGGAGATCATACCTCTTCTACAGAATCAAAGCTAGGGTTTCAATTCTTCATTCAAGTAGAGAGGATCCCTCTAGTTCTTCTAGTTCTACCTCTAGTTCATCTAGATCTAGTTCTAGTTCATCTAGTTCGAGTTCTAGTTCCTCTAGTTCTAGTTCTAGTTAGTTATAGTTGTAATCTAGAAAATAGGGAGAGAGAAGAGGAGAGCGGAGGAGGAGCCGGATCTATCGGATCTTCCTCAACATTATACTTTTGCAGCATATGGTTCATTCTTCATCGTTCTCCAGGTTCTCCAACTCATAATTCCTGAGTTCTCTAATTACTTTTATTTACATTCAAGTTATTTATTGGATTCCCGCTTGCATCAAGTGCTCTAGTCTTTATAACGCTAGAGTAGTAATTAATAGATTAGACGTGGTGTTTAGTCTTGCAATTACCTAGAATTGCACCCAATCCTGCGGATTGTTGTGGTAGCCTTAGGGTAGTGACAGCCCTAACGGTCGACGTATTCCACCACGTTCGGATCGGTGTTTGTAGGACCGTAGTCAGACCTTCCTAGCCCTCTTCTCATCTCTTTCCGTGGTTAGTGCTCTGATGTCCCGATATAGATAATCTTGAAGTAATTCTTGATTCTTAGATCAACTAGAGAACTCTCAGGAAACTTCATCTCTTCCCACCAAAAATAATTATATAGTTATCCTTGGGCGATCTTGGATCTTAATTAGTACACTCACGTTCTCTGTGGAAAATCGATACTCTGGAATACTCCCGGGTGAAAGCTACATCGGTATCCGTGCGCTTGCAGAATTTTCTGTTTGCGTTTAAAATACCTAACAATATCTTGCACCGAAACTAACACTATCTCCAAAGAGACCGAAGTGAGATTCTATATGACACACATCATCTAGGAGTTCTATTGGGTGCTTCCAAATATATTTCTAAGCATATGGTACATTCGATGCAATTCGTGCACCTATCTTGCATCTAGATTAGCACTATCTCCAAACAAAGCAAACTGAGCTTCCACTTGAGCCCATTTACCCAAGAGTATCATCAGGTGCATCTAAAATGGTTTCTTAGCCTACGATGCAGTAGGCGCAAACTGTGTACCTATCTTGCACCAAAACTAACTCTGTCTCCAAACAGACCGAAGCGAGATTCCATATGACACATGCCATCTAGGAGTTCTATTGGGGTGCGTCCAAATGGATTTCTTAGCATATGGTATGTTCCTTGCAAACTGTGCACCTATCTTGCATCAAGATTAGCACTATCTCTAAACAGATCGAACCGACCTTCCACTTGAGCCTCTTCACCTAGGATTATCATCGGGTGCTTCCATAATGGTTTCTGAGCCTATGGTGCATTATGCGCAAACCATGCACTAATCTTGCACCTAAACTAACACTCTGTCCAAACAGATTGAAGCAAAATTCCATATGACACACATGGTGCATTAGGCACAAATTGTGTACCTATCTTGCACCAAAACTAACACTATCTCCAAAGAAATCGAAGTGAGATTCTATATGACACACGTCATCTAGGAGTTCTATTGGGTGCTTCCAAGTATGTTTCGAAGCATATGGTATGTTCCATGCAAACCGTGCACCTATCTTGCATCAAGATTAGAACTATCTCAAAACAGATAGAACCAAGATTCCACTTGAGCCCCTTTACCTAGGAGTATCATCTGGTGCATCCAAAATGGTTTCTTAGCCTATGATGTATTAGGCGCAAACTATGTACCTATCTTGCACCAAAACTTACTCTGTCTCCATACAGACCGAAGCGAGAATCCATTTGACACATGTCATCTAGAGTTCTATTGGGGTGCGTCCAAATGGATTTCTTAGCATATGGTATGTTCCATGCAAACCATGCACCTATCTTGCATCAAGATTAGCACTATCACCAAACAGATCGAACTGAGCTTCCACTTGAGCCTCTTCACCTAGGATTATCATCGGGTGCTTGCACAATGGTTTCTGTGGCTATGGTGCATTATGCGCAAACCATGCACCAATCTTGCACCTAAACTAACACTGTCTCCAAACAGATTGAAGCGAGAGTCCATATGACACACATGATCTAGGAGTTCTATCGGGTGTGTCCAAATTGATTTTTGAGAATATGGTACGTTCCATTCAAACCGTACACCTATCTTTCGTCAAGATTAGCACTATCACCAAACAGACCGAACCGAGCTTTCACTTGAGCCTCTTAACCTAGGAGTACCATCGGGAACTTCCACAATGATTTCTCAGCCTATGGTGCACTAGGCACAAACCATGCAACTATCTTGCACCGAAAAAAAATACTATCTCCAACTGGACCGAAGCGAGATTCCATATGATACACTTCATCTAGTAGTTCCGTCGGGTGCATCTACAGTTCCATCGAGTTTGTCCAAATTTATTTCTGAGCATATGGTATGTTCCATGCAAACCGTGCACCTATCTTGCATCAAGTTTAGAACTATCTCCAAACAGACAGAACCAAGATTCGACTTGAGCCACTTCACCAAGGAGTACCATCGTGTGCGTCCCAAATAGTATCTCAGCCTATGATGCATTAGGTACAAACCGTGTATCTATCTTGCACCGAAACTAACACTATCTCCAAAGAGACCGAAGTGAGATTCTATATGACACACATCAGCTAGGAGTTCTATTGGGTGCTTCCAAATATATTTCTAAGCATATAGTACGTTCCATGCAATTCGTGCACCTATCTTACATCAAGATTAGCATTATCTCCAAACAAAAGCAAACTAAGCTTCCACTTGAGCCCCTTTATCCAGGAGTATCATCGGGTGCATCCAAAATGGTTTCTTAGCCTATGGTGCATTAGGCGTAAACTGTGTACCTATCTTGCACCAAAACTAACTCTATCTCCAAATAGACCGAAGCGAGGTTCCATATGACACATGTCATCTAGGATTTCTATTGGAGTGTGTCCAAATGGATTTCTTAGCATATGGTATGTTCCATGCAAACTGTGCACCTAGTTTGCATCAAGATTAGCACTATCTACAAACAGATCGAACCGACCTTCCACTTGAGCCTCTTCACCTAGGATTATCATCGGGTGCTTCCATAATGGTTTCTAAGCCTATGGTGCATTATGCGCAAACCATGCACCAATATTGCACCTAAACTAACACTGTCTCCAAACAGATTGAAGCAAGATTCCATATGACACACATGATCAAGGAGTTCAATCGGGTGCATCCAAATTTATTTTTGAGAATATGGTACGTTCCATGCAAACGTACACCTATCCTGCATCAAGATTAGCACTATCTCCAGACAGACCAAACCGAGATTCCACTTGAGCCTCTTCACCAAGGAGTACTGTCGTGTGCGTCCAAAATAGTTTCTTAGCCTATGGTGCATTAGGCACAAACCATGTACGTATCTTGCACCGAAACTAACACTAACTCCAAAGAGACCGAAGTGAGATTATATATGACACACGTCATCTAGGAGTTCTATTGGGTGCTTCCAAATATATTTCTAAGCATATAGTATGTTTCATGCAATTCGTGCACCTATCTTGCATCAAGATTAGCA
This sequence comes from Sorghum bicolor, assembly GCF_000003195.3. Taxonomy (NCBI): domain Eukaryota; kingdom Viridiplantae; phylum Streptophyta; class Magnoliopsida; order Poales; family Poaceae; genus Sorghum; species Sorghum bicolor. Next base: position 25,866,290 of record NC_012877.2, read on the forward strand.
CTATCTCCAAACAAAAGCAAACTAAGCTTCCACTTGAGCCCCTTTACCCAGGAGTATCATCGGGTGCATCCAAAATGGTTTCTTTGCCTATGTTGCATTAGGCGCAAACTGTGTACTTGTCTTGCACCAAAACTAACTCTGTCTCCATATAGACCAAAGCGAGATTCCATATGACACATGTCATCTAGGAGTTCTATTGGGGTGCGTCCAAATGGATTTCTTAGCATATGGTATGTTCCATGCAAACCGTGCACCTATCTTGCATCAAGATTAGCACTATCTCCAAACAGATCGAACCGACCTTCCACTTGAGCCTCTTCACCTAGGATTATTATCAGGTGCTTCCATAATGGTTTCTAAGCCTATGGTGCATTATGCGCAAACCATGCACCAATCTTGCACCAAAACTAACACTGTCTCCAAACAGATTGAAGCGAGATTCCATATGACACACATGATCTAAGAGTTCTATCGGGTGCGTCCAAATTGATTTATGAGAATATGGTACGTTCCATGCAAACCGTACACCTATCTTGCATCAAGATTAGCACTATCTCCAAACAGACCAAACCGAGCTTTCACATGAGCCTCTTCACCTAGGAGTAACATCGGGAACTTCACAACGATTTCTGAGCCTATGGTGCACTGGGCACCAAAACTAATACTATCTCCAACTGGGAAAAGCGAGATTCCATATGATACACTTCATCTAGTAGTTCCCTCGGATGCATCTACAGTTCCATCAGATTTGTCCAATTGATTTTTGAGCATATGGTATGTTCCATGCAAATCGTGCACCTATCTTGCATCAAGATTAGAACTATCTCCAAACAACAGAACCAAGATTTCACTTGAGCCTCTTCACCAAGGAGTACCATCATGTGCGTCCAAAATAGTTTCTTAGCCTATGGTGCATTAGGCACAAACCGTGTACCTATCTTGCACCGAAACTAACACTATCTCCAAAGAGATCAAAGTGAGATTCTATATGACACACGTCATCTAGGAGTTCTATTGGGTGTGTCCAAATATATTTTGAAGCATATGGTACGTTCCATGCAATTCATGAACCTATCTTGCATCAAGATTAGCACTGCTCTCCAAATAAAAGCAAACTGAGCTTCCACTTGAGCCCCTTTACCCAGGAGTATCATCGGGTGCATCCAAAATGGTTTCTTAGCTTATGATGCATTCGGCACAAACCTGTGTACCTAACTTGCACCTAAACTAACACTGTCTCCAAACAGATTGAAGAAAGATTCCATATGACACACATGATCTAGGAGTTCTATCAGGTGCGTCCAAATTGATTCCCGAGAATATGGTATGTTCCATGCAAACCGTACACCCGTATTGTGTCATGAATAGCACTATCTCCAAACAGACCGAACCGAGCTTTCACTTGAGCCTCTTCACCTAGGAGTACCATCGGGAACTTCCACAACGGTTTCAGAGCCTATGGTGCACTGGGCACAAACCATGCACCGGTCTTGCACCGAAACTAATACTATCTCCAACTGGACAGAAGAGAGATTCCATATGATACACTTCATCTAGCAGTTCCATCGGGTGCATCTATAGTTCCATCGGGTGTGTCCAAATTGATTTCAGAGAATATAGTATGTTCCATGCAAACTGTGCACCTATCTTGCTTCAAGATTAGAACTATCTCAAACCAGACAGAACCAAGATTCCACATGAGCCTCTTCACCAAAGAGTACCACCGCGTGCGTCCAAAACAGTTTCTTAGCCTACGGTGCATTAGGCTCAAACCGTGTGCCTATCTTGCACCGAAACTAACACTATCTCCAAATAGACCGAAGTGAGATTCTATACTAACACTATTTCTAAGCATATGGTACGTTCGATGCAATTCGTGCACCTATCTTGCATCAAGATTAGCACTATATCCAAACAAAGCAAATTGAGCTTCCACTTGAGCCCCTTTACCTAGGAGTATCTTCGGGTGCATCAAAATGGTTTCTTAGCCTATGATGCATTTGGCACAAACTGTGTACCTATCCTTCACCAAAACTAACTCTGTCTCCAAACAGACCAAAGCGAGATTCCATATGACACATGTCATCTAGGAGTTCTATTGGGTGCGTCCAAATGGATTTCTTAGCATATGGTATGTTCCATGCAAACCGTGCACCTATCTTGCATCAAGATTAGCACTATCTCCAAACAGATCAAACCGACCTTCCACTTGAGCCTCTTCACCTAGGAGTATTATCGGGTGCTTCCATAATGGTTTCCGAGCCTATGGATTATGCGCAAACCATGCACCAATCTTGCACCAAAACTAACACTGTCTCCAAACAGATTGAAGCAAGATTCCATATGACACACATGATCTAGGAGTTCTATAAGGTGCGTCCAAATTGATTTCCGAGAATATGGTATGTTCCATGCAAACCGTGCACCAATCTTGCATCAAGATTAGCACTATCTCCAAACTGACCGAACTGAGCTTCCACTTGAGCCTCTTCACCTAGGAGTACCATCGGGAACTTCCACAACTGTTTCAGAGCCTATGGTGCACTGGGCACAAACCATGCACCTATCTTGCATCGAAACTAATACTATCTCCAACTGGACTGAAGCGAGATTCCATATGATAAACCTCATCTAGCAGTTCCGTCGGGTGCATCTATAGTTCCATCGGGTGTGTCCAAATTGATTTCAGAGCATATAGTATGTTCCATGCAAACAGTGCACCTATCTTGCATCAAGATTAGAACTATCTCCAAACAAAAGCAAACTAAGCTTCCACTTGAGCCCCTTTACCCAGGAGTATCATCGGGTGCATCCAAAATGGTTTCTTTGCCTATGTTGCATTAGGCGCAAACTGTGTACCTGTCTTGCACCAAAACTAACTCTGTCTCCATATAGACCGAAGCGAGATTCCATATGACACATGTCATCTAGGAGTTCTATTGGGGTGCGTCCAAATGGATTTCTTAGCATATGGTATGTTCCATGCAAACCGTGCACCTATCTTGCATCAAGATTAGCACTATCTCCAAACAGATCGAACTGACATTCCACTTGAGCCTCTTCACCTAGGATTATCATCGGGTGCTTCCATAATGGTTTCTGAGCCTATGGTGCATTATGCGCAAACCATGCACTAATCTTGTACCTAAACTAACCCTGCCTGGAAACAGATTGAAGCGAGGTTCCATATGACACACATGATCTAGGAGTTCTATCGGGTGCGTCCAAATTGATTTCTGAGAATATGGTACGTTCCATGCAAACCGTACACCTATCTTGCATCAAGATTAGCACTATCTCCAAACAGACCGAACCGAGCTTTCACATGAGCCTCTTCACCTAGGAGTACCATCGGGAACTTCCACAACAATTTCTGAGTCTATGGTGCACTCGGCACAAACCATGCAACTATCTTGCACCGAAACTAATACTATCTCCAACTAGACGGAAGCGAGATTCCATATGATAAACTTCATCTAGTAGTTCCATCGGCTGTGTCTAAATTGATTTCTGAGCATCTGGTATGTTCCATGCAAACCGTGCACCTATCTTGCATCAAGATTAGAACTATCTCCAAACAACAGAACCAAGATTCCACTTGAGCCTCTTCACCAAGGAGTACCATCATGTGCGTCCAAAATAGTTTCTTAGCCTATGGTGCATTGGGCACAAACCGTGTACCTATCTTGCACCGAAACTAACACTATCTCCAAAGAGATCAAAGTGAGATTCTATATGACACACGTCATCTAGTAGTTCCATCGGGTGCATCTACAGTTCCATCGGCTGTGTCCAAATTGATTTCTGAGCATATGGTATGTTCCATGCAAACCGTGCACCTATCTTGCATCAAGATTGGAACTATCTTCAAACAGACAGAACCAAGGTTCCACATGAGCCTCTTCACCAAGGAGTACCATCGCGTGCGTCTAAACTAGTTTCTTAGCCTATGGTGCATTTGGCACAAACCGTGTACCTATCTTGCACCGAAACTAACACTATCTCCAAAGAGACCGAAGTGAGCTTCTATATGACACACATCATCTAGGAGTTCTATTGGGTGCTTCCAAATATATTTCTAGGCATATGGTACGTTCGATGCAATTCGTGCACCTATCTTGCATATAGATTAGCACTATCTCCAAACAAAGCAAACTGAGCTTCAAATTGAGCCCCTTTACCCAAGAGTATCATCGGGTGCATCTAAAATGGTTTCTTAGCCTACGATGCAGTAGGCCCAAACTGTGTACCTATCTTGCACCAAAACTAACTCTGTCTCCAAACAGACCGAAGTGAGATTCCATATGACACATGCCATCTAGGAGTTCTATTGGGGTGCGTCCAAATGGATTTCTTAGCATATGGTATGTTCCTTGCAAACTGTGCACCTATCTTGCATCAAGGTTAGCACTATCTCTAAACAGATCGAACCGACCTTCCACTTGAGCCTCTTCACCTAGGATTATCATCGGGTGCTTCCATAATGGTTTCTGAGCCTATGGTGCATTATGCGCGAACCATGCACTAATCTTGCACCTAAACTAACACTTTGTCCAAACAGATTGAAGCAAAATTCCATATGACACACATGATCTAGGAGTTCTATCAGGTGCGTCCAAATTGATTTCTGAGAATATGGTATGTTCCATGCAAATCATACACCTATCTTGCATCAAGATTAGCACTATCTCCAAATAGACCGAACTGAGCTTTCACTTGAGCCTCTTCACCTAGGAGTACCATCGGGAACTTCCACAACGATTTCTGAGCCTATGGTGCACTGGGCACAAACCATGCACCTATCTTGCACCGAAACTAATACTATGTCCAACTGGACTGAAGCGAGATTCCATATGATACACTTCATCTAGTAGTTCCATTGGGTGCATCTACAGTTCCATCGGGTGTGTCCAAATTGATTTCTAAGCATATGGTATGTACCATGCAAACCATGCACCTATCTTGCATCAAGATTAGAACTATCTCCAAACAGACAGAACCAAGATTCCACATGAGCCTCTTCACCAAGGAGTACCATGGTGCAATATGCGCAAACCATGCACAAATCTTGCATCTAAACTAACCCTGTCTCCAAACAGATTGAAGCGAGACTCCATATGACACACATGATCTAGGAGTTCTATCGGGTGCGTCCAAATGGATTTTCGAGAATATGGTACGTTCCATGCAAACCGTACACCTATCTTGCATCAAGATTAGCACTATCTCCAAACAGACCGAACCGAGCTTTAACTTGAGCCTCTTCACCTAGGAGTACCATCGGGAACTTCCACAACGATTTCTGAGCCTATGGTGCACTAGGCACAAACCATGCAACTATCTTGCACCGAAACAAATAGTATCTTCAAGTGAACCGAAGTGAGATTCCATATGATACACTTCCTCTAGTATTTCCATCGGGTGCATCTACAGTTCCATCGAGTTTGTCCAAATTGATTTCTGAGCATATGGTATGTTCCATGCAAACCGTGCACCTATCTTGCATCAAGATTAGAACTATCTCCAAACAGACAAAACCGTGTGCGTCCAAAATAGTTTCTTAGACTATGGTGCATTAGGCACAAATCGTGTACCTATCTTGCACCGAAACTAACACTATCTCCAAAGAAAACGAAGTGAGATTCTATATGACACACGTCATCTAGGAGTTCTATTGGGTGCTTCGAAATATATTCCGAAGCATTTGGTATGTTCCATGCAAACCATGCACCTATCTTGCATCTAGATTAGAACTATCTCGAAATAGATAGAACCAAGATTCCACTTGAGCCCCTTTACCTAGGAGTATCATCTGGTGCATCCAAAATGGTTTCTTAGCCTATGATGTATTAGGCGCAAACTGTGTACCTATCTTGCACCAAAACTAACTCTGTCTCCATACAGACCGAAGCGAGAATCCATTTGACACATGTCATCTAGGAGTTCTATTGGGGTGCGTCCAAATGGATTTCTTAGCATATGGTATGTTCCATGCAAACCATGCACCTATCTTGCATCAAGATTAGCACTATCTCCAAACAGATCGAACTGACCTTTCCACTTGAGCCTCTTCACCTAGGATTTATCATCGGGTGCTTGCACAATGGTTTCTGTGCCTATGGTGCATTATGCGCAAACCATGCACCAATCTTGCACCTAAACTAACACTGGTCTCCAAACAGATTGAAGCGAGATTCCATATGACACACATGATCTAGGAGTTCTATCGGGTGCGTCCAAATTGATTTCTAAGAATATGATACATTCCATGCAAACCGTAAACCTATCTTGCATCAAGATTAGCACTATCTCCAAACAGACCGAACCGAGCTTTCACTTGAGCCTCTTCACCTAGGAATACCATCGGGAACTTCCACAATGATTTCTGAGCCTATGGTGCACTGGGCACAAACCATGCAACTATCTTGCACCGAAACTAATACTATCTCCAACTGGGCCGAAGGGAGATTCCATATGATACACTTCATCTAGTAGTTCCATCGGATGCATCTACAGTTCCATCGGATTTGTCCAAATTGATTTCTGAGCAAATGGTATGTTCCATGCAAACCGTGCTCCTATCTTGTATCAAGATTAGAACTATCTCCAAACAGACGGAACCAAGATTCCACTTGAGCCTCTTCACCAAGGAGTACCATCGTCTGCGTCCAAAATAGTTTCTTAGCCTATGGTGCATTAGGCACAAACCGTGTACCTATCTTGCACCGAAACAAACACTATCTCCAAAGAGATCGAAGTGAAATTCTATATGACACACGTCATCTAGGAGTTCTATTAGGTGCGTCCAAATATATTTCGAAGCATATGGTATGTTCCATGCAATTCATGCACCTATCTTGCATCAAGATTAGCACTATCTCCAAACAAAAGCAAACTGAGCTTCCACTTGACCCCCTTAACCTAGAAGAATCTCCGGAGGCATCCAAAATGGTTTCTAACCCAATGATGCATAAGGCCCAACCTGTGAACCTATCTGGCACCAAAACAAATTCTGCTTCCATATAAACCGAACCAAAATCCCAAATAACCCAGGTCATCTAGAATTTCAATTGGAGTGCTTCCAAATGA